>NC_057814.1:578967578-579144141 GCF_018294505.1 Triticum aestivum | reverse complement strand
CGGCTTCAGTTAGCAGGAGCGAAGGAATCGTTCGATGGGTTCAGTTAACAGCAATCGATCGATTGCTCGGGTTCAGTAACGCGTAGCCTGCAGTGCAATCACGCGGGTTCAGTTAGAGCCCAACGCCTCACTCGGGTTCAATTAGAGCCAACGCCTCGCACACACGCGCGTACGTGTACGAGAGAAACGCGCTTCGCTCGGCCCCCGACCTCCCACCGTAACCGGGAACTCCCCGAAATTTTCCTCGCCCTCGCTTCTACCACGGTTTTTTCCGTCATGGACGGCCCAAAGAATGTCATGCAGCTGCGTCTCCGACCCGCCCAGGATGAAAAGCCCATTTTCTGTCATGATTTTTTGTCATAGAAGTAGGAGCCCACCACATCTATGATGATACCGGGTTTTGTCACAATTATCGTCATAGAAGTGTCATATGTATCACAGAAAAAAAATTCGTTCGGCCCAAAATGTCACGGATGTGTCTTTTTTTTGTAGTGTATGTAGAGTGTATATGTCCCATACACACAAAATGTCGCCCCCAAACGTCTATCTCCCTAGTTATGTGGTTCTCGCGCACTGACCTCACACACCACCCCCACTGCAAACAAGCATACTTTGTCTCCTTGTGCACCACTCTCCTCTTTCTATCTCTCCCACATGCGGACCAGCCCCAGCTCCTTCCCTGTATACATATATGTCGTGACTCTTTGCATAGCTTCCTAATGTATAATCGTTCTCAATTTCGCACATTGTTCTCTACACCATCTATTCTAGATCTCTCATGAAGTCCCTATCAGACACACGATGACTCGCTTCCCTTGCGTCTCCGTTCATAGGCCAATTTCGAACAACATCAACATTGTCTACCTATCTATACGCCATTTATGGACACAAATGACCCCTCTCGCCCCCTCTCTTCCTCTCTCTCCGTCGCTAGCTCTCTCTTTCTCTCGCTCTCACACCCCTCTCCCACACACACACTCGATGTCTCCTCCAAATAGTCTGCTCCCCCCGCCCGCACCCGTGCTATCTCGCTACTACACATGTCACACCATTCCCCCTTCCCTTATACTAGGTTTACATCATCAGTGGTCTCTCTACGCCACATATACTCTCTCCCTCTCACACACAAACGCGAGCACAAACACACACAGACACGCACAAACACCCATTTATCTGGATCCTCATCTCTCCTCATGTCCGCATGTGTATATCACACACTCACTCTGTAATTATGTATATGTGTCTCCACGTTACACAACACAAAGCCCCATGTACATGTCTCTCTCTATCCTCCACACACATAGACACAAAGAATCTGTTATCATTGCCTCAGTCTCTAACATATCACACACGCACACTATCTCTCTCTCTCTTGCAAACACGCTCAACAACGGTTTCCCCGTGAATAACTTACCGTCTATTCATCAACAGTCGTGGCAGTACGGCGAACACAAGACGTGAAAAAGAATAAATCTACACGTGCTTAGACCACCTAGTATGACTACTAGGACTAGAGCAAGCCAAAAAGCGCGCCACCGTCACCCCCTCCTTGTCGGCGACGGGAAAATCTTTGTTTTACACAGTCGAGAAGTCATTGTGCTAAGGCCCCACATGCCGAGGCGCTAAATAGAATGTAGATGCTAGTTTACGGAAGCAAGTATCGATAATACGTTTGTATCTCCATACTTATATTTCTTCTCTTATAAAAAACCAAGTTGGTGATGATGGTACGTGTGCCATCTTGCAATATAGACCGTCCGATCTATATCTGACGGATGGAAATTAAACTAAAAGATACCCGCACCCCTCTCCACATTTGCAGACAAGGCCTTCCCTCGTTCATCCTTATCTCCAACAAACCTCATTGTTGAGCGATTAAGAAAGGAAGCCTCTGGAACAAACTGGCCTGGTGGCCACTGCCAGCGTCATCAATCCCCATGCCTCCGCTCAGTCCGACCACCAACCACCACCACACCCCACTCCTCTTCACCTTATCCCATATTTCTTGAGATATCATTAGTTTTACACATGGGATTACTCCCGCAAGGGTCAATCACAACAAGTGTTTTATAAAAAAAGGCATCTTGATGTTCCGTGCAATGCACGGATCTTGCTAGTACTCCTACACAAGACTAAGTTGGTGATGCTGGTGTGTCTGCTATCCGTTGTTTCTGACCATTAGATCTACATCTAACGATTGTGAGGTAAGTTGTTGCCTTTTCTCACCAACATCCCACTTGTCTACCAATTTGCAGAAAAACCGATAATTAGTATCTTAAAACCAACCACATCCCTCCCTGACCTCACCAAAACTGCCCAAGGAATATATTCTAATTGAAACATAATATATCTCTAGTGACATATGTATATCAAAATTAGAGTGTTTTGTACCAAGTTTGTGAATAAGTATTATTCTAATTATGATTTGTTGCAACGGACACGAACATTGCTAGTATTTCCAAGCATGCTTTTTTCCCTAGTATTCCATAGTTTCGAGTTTTCCATCAAGATATTAGTCACTCATGGTTGATATTTACTTTCAATCATGTACACATATGCACTATGTAACTAGCCTTGCTTATTGGCTTCCAAAGCTTAACTTTCACTCCTACTTACAATATGTAGAGTATTTAACAAAAAACTACCACTTTCAACCAGCCCTAGGAAGAATCTATTGAAAAAAATAGCAAAAACATACCCAAAATTTCTTAATCCACGCCAAAAACTACCTAGTACTCCTACCGATTAGGTTCGTTTAAACCCATTTATGACAGGGTTGGCCCACACGTCCGTGCTGATGAGGCAGCTTAAACCAACACATTTTGTTTGACCGTTGACACGAGGGACCCACATCGGACCTTCTATCCTGTTATTCCCCCTCAAATCATTATTTTTCCTGAACATTACTTCAAACAGTACTGATGCGTGTTCGTCGGTGGCGCCCGTGATAAGCGAGTTGGCTGCCGCTCCGCCGGATGGGCCGGACGCCGCGCTGGCCTCCGCACGGGTTGGCAGGCTGGCCCGAGCGTGACTCACGAGCGAGCAAGCCGCCGCGCTGGCCTTCGCTCGAGCCAGATGGCTGGCCTTAGCGCGGCGCGCGCGAGCAAGCCGCCGCGCTGCCGTGCCAATCTAGCTAGCAAACCTTGCAGACAAACAGCTGGACAGAGTTATCTTGGCTAGCTAGCGGCCGCGAGCGCCAGACGGAGCAGTCATCTGGGCTGCCGCAACATGGGCTCCGCACCACCGGCGGTTTTGACCTTGTCTTCTGCCGGCGGCGGTAGCTGCGTCCCATGGCCGAGGATGACTAGGTGGACGGGCCGGAGGTAGGAGGTCACTCCAGGATTTTTGTTGGTAAGAGCATGTACAATGGTTGATAAGGTAGTCTTATCTTAAGTCTGCCACGTATGCATGTGGTAGTAGTTTCTTGGCATTTTAGTGGTTTCTTGCATTATTAGAGCAAGTACAATAGAGCTGAGTCAGCGGGCTATAAGAAATAAACTAGTATATTTCTGCTTAGTTGGAGGAAAGAGAAGATGAGAGAGAAGGTGAGCGGGCTCTTCGTGAAGAGCCAGCTCTAGCACGTGCTCCTAGGCACTTTGTGAGAATGAGAAGTGGGCCACATAATAAAAAAGTAGTACACTCTTTTGATCTATTATTGTACATGTTGGCTATAAGATGGGCTGTAGATGACATGGCACTGGCTTATAGCCAGCAGCTGGCTATACTATTAACCATGCTCTTAGGGGTTTCTTGTAAGGAACAATGTATGTACTACTAGAGACAAAAGGCGATTCTAGGTTGTGTTGTACTCCAACGAGTACTACTAGTGGTCACAGGAGTGTATACCTCGTTTTGTGTGTTCGATCCCGGCCGAACGCACGGCGGCCTTTTTTTTAAATAGTACTACTACACTTTGCTGCGAGCCAATATTTTACACGGGTAGTTTGAGTTTTGAAGTCAAACGGACGTGCGGCCCCACAATCTGGGTGCACTGGACAGCCTAGCCACGTGAACGGGTTTTCCTTCCCAGCATCACGTGGCTCGCGTGCTCGCCCTACCCGCACCTCGCTTGCAGCTTCCAGCTAGTAGCATATTTAAACTAGCGCCTCCCAATTAAGCCCAAGGAGCCGGAAAAGCCTGGCGGGGCATTGGGAACTGTGCAATATGGCTCTGTACGTAAAGTGCTCTACTACTACTCTGTAGCTTGTGGCGTTGCATGCATGGACTTCACTCTATTATCGGCTCTACTATAAAAGAAATTCCTCTTGACGTGTTTTTTTAAACGGAGGAAAAAGCTTTGCTTCATCTCATTCATAAAGAAGGAACTACTAACAAAGTTCGACGAGATCCATTACACCTCCACAAATGGAAGCAAAAAGCCTAGTCTCGCTGTATCAAATAACTCAAATGTTCTGCCCCCGCAGTAACTGTCGCTGATAAACAGGCTGCTAGTGTGTGCGCGAGAGGAGCGGCTGAGTAGGCCAGCTACGTGAGAGGAGCGGCTGAATAGAGCACCGAGAGTACCCACTAGGCCACTACGCAGGTGTACTTCCCCTGCATTGATAGTACAGCGATGGTTCTAGTGAACAGTAGTACCCTCCACTTCCAACTGTAGCTCCTTGGCCCTGAGATTCAAGAGTTCAAAACTGGTGCACTATACTAGACTAGACTAGAAGTACAGTACATCGCACTACTAGTTGAGAAAAGTAGTACTAGTACTGCTACAGTACGAGTACGAACTCCTTCGTCACATAATGTAAGACGTTTTTTGACACTAGTTGGCATGTACAAAAAATGGCAAAAACATACCCAAAATTTCTTAATCCACGCCAAAAACTACTACCTAGTGCCAAAAATTTCTTACTAGTGATATTATTTACAGTATAATGCAATCCCATAACGTTCCATAATGCTAGTACTAGTAGTAAATAATAGCCTCACCCCTTCGCTGAGGAACGATCTACAGTTGGACGGGACGAGGCCCTGCGGTTACTACGCTCTTATCTCCTCCTCGCCAGTTCCCCTCCCTCCGAAGAGAAGGCAGTTTGTCGCTGCTCCCATGGATTCGCCAGGCGGTTCTCCTCCTCGTCGGGGCTGGGAGACCTTGGACGACGACCCTCTGGGAGAAATCGCACGCCGCTCTGACGTCCTCACCGCCGCAAGACTCGGTGCTTCCTGCACCAACTTTTTCAAGACGCTGCTTAAACAGGCTTGGGAAAAGGCCATGCTTGTTGGTCTTCCATGCGTCCTCGAGGAGAAGGTTCTTCTATGGGACAATCCTTCGAACAGTCCACCGCTCCCTGGCCATGGTTGCATGTTGACTCCGCTAGAGTTGCCGACGTTGAGAGGTAGTCGGATTTTGTCCGATGAGCAGGTCAGTAATGGAGTTTGATCATGTAGTACTTAGTTATTCCATTTCCATCCCGTAATTTCTCCGCTGCCCACCGTCTTATATATAGGTCTGGGTCGGTGCCAACGAAGATTGGCTTGCATACCTCCGGCCGGATACCACCATCATTTTGCACAACATCCACAGCAGTGCGGCCGTTCCGGTAGACCCCTTCTCCACCATTGGGATCGGCCTTCCGGACTGGCTGGGCTTGAATACGTATGATGATGCCTACATGAGATTGAAGAAGATAGCAATTGCGGACCCGCCGACAAAGCGACGCGGCTACGACGATTACTATCTCATCGCGTTGTTCGACATAAGGATTGCCATCAATGCAAGAGGCAGTAACGGCAAAGGCTGGTGCATGTTGGCGGCGGCAGATTTGTACCCCTACAAGTTCGAAGACGCCGTGCGCCATCTTTGCCGCATCTTTGCGGTGACAAGCCAGGGGACTTGTTTCATATGGTTGCCATCCTACGGTACGGGAGATTACAAACAGAATGCACAAACCATCATTTGCATCCCTAACAGTACTCCATTATTTTGCAGGGACCAGTCATCCCCCGATCAAAACAAGATCGCCGATCCTGGATGTGCATTTGCATCCGCGATTCGGTCTAACCTGGAACCTTGTAGCTGACTTTGGCATATTGGGATCAACTATCTTAGCAGTCGTTACCCATGGTACCACTGATGTGCAACATGGTCACACAATCTACCACGATCGGACCGTCACCATCTACCCAGGTATTCCATTTTTTAACCCTCTCGCCTTCTCTTTCATTGTTGTACTAGTAGTATACTTTGTAGTACTAGTAGGAGTACTTTTTACCTTGGAGGACGCGTATAGCTAGCTAGGGCCTTGAAGACTTGAACCCACTAGCTGCCACCATTTTTGTTTTTCCATGTCTTTCTATCTCATCCATGTAGCCAAGAGTGGCTATATCTAATAAGCCGGTTATTTTACTTCCTCTATACCGGAGTAGTACTATTTGCTGCACAGTATTACTGACCGCCATATTTGAGCACAACATTATTATGCATGGACCTTGACTATGTACGTCATCATGTGTCCAGATCTGGGATGCCGTGTGTACCAGATGAACGGCGCCGAGTTCGACCCCCATGATGCTATGTGGGTGCCAAGGAACACTCTTGGAGAGTACTCGCTTTTCATCGGGGACAGCTACCCCATTGTGAAGCGGATGCCACCTTCCGTGCACGACACGGAAGGCCTACCGTTCATGAAGCATGGTTGTGTCTTCAGTGTGCACCGCTGGATGAACGACATGCTGGGACACGCTATCCCTGATTTATGCCGCTTCAGCTTGGATGAGTCTCCATCGTGTGGAACCGGACTAGAAAGCTGCGACAATGATTCCCGTTGCCCACCGCTATGGATCGTGCCATCCATGAAGAACACCTGGGACTGGAACCTAGAGGAGGACATGTAGCCCATCTATAACATGTAAGTGGAGTACGGTAATTGTGAATGGTAGCGTTGTGAATATATGTACACTAGTCCTGCACAAATTTATCACATGAATTGGAGATGAACTTGTGTGGCATACTGGCATTTATCCTTTAGAATTTATTACTAGTAAATGTGTTATGTGTACGTGCAACTTGTGTGGTTGTTGCACGGGCTCCAACACGCTCTTTGAGAAAAAAAGGTGGCACAGCTTTGGATATACGTGACGTGGCGGCATCATACAGTAGCATCGTTCGCTATAGTTGTAGTACACTCCTACTAGGACGACAACTCCTATAAAACCTTGCGCTTGGCTCTTTGCCTCTTCGGGAGGTTCAACAGTTCGTACTCGTGTGAACCTTGCACTTGGCTCTTCGCCTCTTCGGAAGGTCCAACAATGATGATACTACAGTACAATATGCTTCTGGCAATCTGACACCGATTGAACTGCTGCACGTCCACTGCGAGGGCGGGGGCGAGGGAGAGGGAGAGGGAGAGGGAGAGGGCGCTGTAGTCAAAACCCTCTCCTCGTCCTGCGAACCACCGCGCGCGTGGGCGAGGGAGAGGCGTAGTAAGCAAGCTTCTCCTCGTTCGGCGAGTTGATGGGACACATCAAAGCAGTACTAGTCCTAGTAGTAGTAGTCCATACTGCGTCCTTTCCGATTAATATGGCTTAATTTGAAACGAGAAAAATACACTGGCGGTCAACGTATGTAACAATACGCTCTTTACGGTCACTATATATAGTTTTCCGGTGATTATACAATCACTAGCTCATCGTAGAGCACCGTATTGCACCCTACTGACCGGCCACATAGTCGACCTGGCACTTTGTTGACTGGTTAAATTGTCACCTGGTTTCTGGGTCCCACCTGTATGTTGGCAGAGCAAAGAAATCAGTTAAACAAAACTTTACGCAGGCGCGACACGAGTCCAACCCTTGCGCGCGAACCGCCCTGGCTGTGTATGTGAGTGCATGCACGTGTCCTCCCTCGGTCTTCCAACAAAGAGTGTACATCGGCTATAAAACAAAGAGTGTAGTATATGATGTACATCTACACTTCCAATGCATTTAGCCTTTAATCTAAATCAATATTGATTGACTAATGCACCAACTTGTGCTGTAGGTATAGGCTACATGTCTATCCTTAATTACAGCATGCAACAGCCTTCATTTAATCTTCTTATCTCAATGGTCGCATGCACACATAAGTCTGCTACTTTTGGGCGTTAATTATGCCCTGGTCAATGTGTAAATCTCTAAATGTACAGTCTTTCACGGGCGTAGGGAGTAGGTTGAGCACTTGAGCATGAGCGTGCGTGTTGCGTCGTGTGCTGTGTGCCGCATGGGTGCGTGAGTGTTGCGTGCATCCATGTGTACGTGTGAGTGTTGCATGTTGCATGCATGCATGGGGCTTACTCCCTCCCATTGACATGTTCATATTTCAAGCTTCCTCTGTTCCCTCCATATGGTCATACTCCCTCTGTTCCCAAATATTACGGAGTAAAAGCCTCCCTCTGTTCCCAAATACGGAGTATTTGTCTTTCTACAGATTTCAACAAGTGACTAGGTACGGAGCAAAATGAGTGAAGTGAGCGTAGAGGCATAGGGATACTGTGGAAAGCAAGTCCTCGCGATGCATTATTCCCCATCTCGGTCAGAGAGAACTATTCAACTAGTCTTCGCAGTGAAGTTACAATACACGCTGCAGCAGATGGGACACGTAATTAATAAGCTGAACTAGCGTGTTGGTGCTACTAAATCAGCCTTACCCAGTACTGCCATCATGTTTGCCAGTAGAGCACGCTTCCGCAAATACGCCTACGCACCTCTGTCCTCCATTAACTGACATATGGGCCCTGTTGTGGTAGACCCACATGTCATCGGTGTAACTATTTACACTCCGAAGGACGGTATATCCTGGTAGTAGTACTAGTAGAATTGAGATTGAATGCACTTTCTTCCCCGTCTTCCACTCTTCTTCCTCCTCTCTTCTTCTTCCTCCTCTCTTCCCCATCGTCGGCCGCACACCATTTACCCCCGCTCACTGCTCGCCCGCCCGCGCCATCTTCCTTGGTAGCTCGCGCGTACCATATCCCCCCGCTCACTGCTCGGCCACACGAGGAGAAGCTTCTTCGCTCGCCCGCCCGAATCCACTTCCCCGCTGGCTCGCAGGCACCGAAAACCCCAATGGCAGAACCGATTGACACGCAGAGCCGCGATTGGAATTCCCTCCCCGATGTTCTCTTGGAGCAGATATGTAGTCGTATTGACCTACTCAGCACCGTCCGTCTGGCCACATGCTCGGTGTCTTTGTACTGTCTACTCATCTGCAACCGGCCGGCTCTTTTCAAGACACCCTACTTACTGATGACTGATCCTCGCAGGTGGCCCAGACACCGAGTTGACGATCCTACGGAGGTTGCCGTGGTGACCCTCGACATGCTACCACTACCCGTCCACCTGTCCTTCATGCGCGGCCACTACTGGGCGGGCATGAAGGCCAACTGGATCGTCCTCATCCACCACGCCGGTAGTCCGTGGGGTCTCGTGGATATCTACACCCAACGAGAGATCACCCTTCCATCGTTGGATACCGCCGCCATCGAGCCTCGCGGCCCGCCGGACACTCCTGCCTACTACGCACGAGACGCGTCAAGCTTTTGCCACGACCTCTGTTTGCAGAAAGTTGTAACCTGCGAAGTGCCCACACCATCAGAAGACTACATGGATTACAAGCTCATTGCCTTGTTCAACATGGGATTAGTCTATCTGGAATCCGGTCGCCATACATGGTTATGGCTCATGATCAATCCTGTTGAGGCAACATTTCTGTCTGATGCTATAGTGCACGATGGCATCGTTTACGCGGTCGACGCACAGATTGGCTGCCTATACTGGTGGAATCTATCGTCGTGTAATTGTTCTATCTCATCTCATCTTTACCTTATGAATACGACTGCCTGTTCATTTGTTACAAATTTAGAATGCATGGCATGTCTATAACCACATCATTGCTATATGTTCCTCTCATTTCCTAGATTTTTATGACCACACATGTTATTGTTAGAGTTGATATGAGAACAATTGGCATCTAATGATTATTAGAGTACATATTATGAGCATAACATCATGATTGCTATATGTTACTCTCGTTTACAAGATTTTTATAACAATGCATGTTATTGCTTAGAGTTGATATCAGAACAGTAGTAGTAAGTGCTATGGTAGAATATGAGTAGGCGCTGTCATAGCTGTTTTCCTCTCATTGTTACATGATGTTTGAACCATGACATATTGCTATAATATGAAAGCCATTGGCATATTTTTTTAACTTGGGGTATGATTATGACCACGGCATTGCAATTCTTTGTCTCTGAAATGTGTCACTGTTATAATAATCTTAATTCCACACATACTCTGAACATGAATGTTTATTTTTGTCCTTTTGGTCTCCAATTTGAATTGTTGCAGCAGACGCAAATGCACTGGCTCATGATTCCAGGACCTGGAATCATACCAGCCGATGGGTGGTGGTTTATCGCTCGTTCAGCTGACGGCGGTCATTTGATGCTCATTCGCACGTACCAAATTGACCAAACCATTACATCAAACCACATGCAGTACAATGCGTGGGGCGTTCGTGACATTGATGGCTATGGCTGCTTCGTGTTCGAGAAAGATCCCAGCTCCGTTGGGCTAGGCGTATTCAATTGGAGGCGGGTTTACAGCCTCGGCAACCACTCCTTGTTCCTCGGGCTCAATTATCCGATCATCCAACCAATCATCGATCATATCACCGGCGATGATTACTGTGCTATGCAACTTCCATTCGTGAGGGGGGCTTTGTTTACACAACATACCATGGGTTTCATGAATCACCATATCCAGAGATTCGTCGACACAGCTTGTTGCCAGATAATCTTCAGTGTGTGAAAGGCATCAAGCTTCCATGCGATGGATGGCTTTTGCAAACCCGACATGCGGCGATGTGGTTCATGCCAACAGCAAATATGCACAACTTGATTCGTGCTGATATCTAGACTGAGCCATGTATTCTGCTGCTGTAGCACGACCCTCTTTTGTTGGTTATTATGTACTGTTGTTAGTTTGAAGCACTCCTCTGGTTTGAAGGATAGATACCTTCCTGGGATCAAGTGCATCCTAACTCGCCTGCGTAGGATGTACTGATAATGATGATGGAGATGCTGTGGAGAAGCCATATATATATATCAGTTAGGCTTCAAGTGCGTACTTGTTAGTTAAACCTATGTATAAATTGTGACACTAAATACGACTAGTAAGTAGTACAGCAGCAGTACTAGTATACGTCGGTCAAATTATTCATCATGTCCACACATTGAATTGACGTGACAACACGCTGCGCGTGAGGTGACACAAGAATCCCGGCGGCGTGTTCGGGTATTCTGGACTTCAGATTTGGAGTGCCACTTATCTGTCGAAATCTTTCATCATTCACTTAAAACAGTCGATTGATCATACATTGGGTACCATATAACTGGAATTACCGATGCAAGTCGAAGAAGGATTGGCCGGTGCTGCCGGCTGGTGTCAAGTTTGATCCCACGGATCAGGAGCTGATCGAGCACCTTGAGGCCAAAGTGAGTGCTGACAGCGCGAGATTTCAGTATCTCATCGATTTGTTCATACCAACCATCGACAACAAGCACAGCATATGCTACACCCAACCTGAGAAACTTCCAGGTAAGACACCGATCGGCCGTCTACTTGCACAAACATATTCCTTTGTTTATAGCTCTATTTTTCTTTTTACACGCAGACCTGGTGAAGCAATTACAATTTGATAGTTAATAAAAAGTGAAACAAGTGACTGCAACATGCCAAAGATGTTATGAAAATGCCAACTAGGTACTCTAAAACCTGTATTCCACAATACTGCAGGTATCACACTGAGTGGCCTAAGGAAGCATTTCTTCCAGCGCAATTCCAGGGCGTTCAAAAGGGGCACGTGGACGTGTCGCAATACAGTCGGAGTGCGGCATGCACGCGATGTGGCACAAGACCGGCAAGGTCAACGGCCGGCAGACGGGCAGCAAAAAAGGTTCTGGTGCTGCACACCAACAAGAACTTCGACCAGCAGAGGACCAACTCGGTGATGCACCAGTACCACCTCAGGGACCTGGAGCAAGAGAAGGAGCGGGAGCTGGTCCTCTGCAAGATTTTCTACCAGACGAACACTAGGGCCAGGAGTAAAAAGATTATAAGTTAGTTTGGTATTGGTAGTTGTACTACCTTGTCGTCCGCAGGTTGGTATTGTTTTTAACGATCTTTTGGTATGAACTTGCATTTTCTTCCAACCATCATGCCGAGGGTCGATGTGGATATAAAGCTGATTCATTTGTTTCGAAACGAATTTTCAGGCACCTGATTTTTATTTGATGGGTAGCATCAGCACCCGCCGTTCGAATTCCCAGTTCTCCAATTTTTTCGAAACAAGTGCATGCACTTATTATCACAATAAAAAAACAATATCCGTGCTGCATCCTAGTTATCAGTCTGTACTTACAAAATTCTCTCGTTTATTGAGCACGTATATTGTTTTTTCAGGTCGAGCAAGTTTCAACTGGGCTGTAGACTGCCTAGGGCTGGTTTTGTTTTTAACAGGCCCAGCCCATGATGACAATGGGGAACAAAGATCCAGCAGGTATCTGCTGGCCTCTGGCCTGCCAGCGTTAGTTATATTTTGTCTTACAACATTCGCAGGCAGTTTTTTTTACTGAATCAAACACACAGCCCAGTTCTATTTTCCTCTTGAAACGCATGTCCTACATCCGTTTTCTAATCTCTACCTATAGTTTTACTAGTTCATATACACGTATCATTATATTGAAAACACATAAAATTCCTATTTCATATTTACATCCTTATTTTTGTTTTTTCCCACCCAGCGCTGATTTTTTTACCACTGGTTTTCCCTTAAACCAACTCAATTGTCCCACGTCTTATTTGTTTATCATTTCGGGATTACAACAGTTCAGACTCCACCGAAATATGCAAAATAAGGTTGAACTTTTTGATCGTGGTCCTGGGCAGAAAATGGGCTGTAATAAATTACTTATGAATTAGCAAATGGGCTGCAAATTATAAAAAATAGCAAATGGGCATTATGTTGTCTGCCACAGATTTGGAGGCTGACTTGTGGGCCTACTAAGTTCATGCGTACACAAGGTTTCTCAAAAAAGAAACTTAGTAAACAATCTACTCTACCAGCGTCAGACCGTTAGATGTCAATCTAACGGCAATCGTGCTTCTTCAGTCTCTGATCTTCCTACCCCAGCCGCCCAAACCAGCGCTGTCGGAACCGCCTGCTCCCGCCTCCCGTGGCCGGCAGTGCTGCCGGGCAGGCCTCACGGCCCCATCATACTCGCATCCCTGGCCTGTCTATCCCTCTACTCACCCACACCTCCTGTTATTTTCCGGCGACGACAGCCGAACCAGTCAACCCTCGTACTCTCCACCGTGTGGGCAGCCACTGCCGTGTCTTCCCCGGCTTCGTGTCGTTCCCTTCGTAGGCCTCGCCCTCGTCCACCGCCCTGGTGCTCTCGGCGCGGCGTGGTCAACGATGTCCATCTAACGGCCGTAGTGCTTCTTCAACCTCTGGTCTTCTTGCCCCAGCCGCCCAAAGCAGCGCCGGTCGTGCCGCATGCCCCTGCCTCCCGTGGCCGGCTGTGCTACCGCGGAGGCCTCACCGTCCCCATACTACTCCCACCGCTGGCCAGGCCATCCCTCCACTCACCCACTCCCCCTGTTATTCTGCGGCGACGGCAGCCTCACACCGCAGCCGAACCAGTGAACCCTCGTACTCCTCTCCGCGTGGGCATCCACTGCCGCGACTTCCCCGGCTCCGGGTCGTCCCCTTCCTAGGCCTCGCCGTCGTCCACCGCCGTGGTGCTCTTGGCGCGGCGTGGTCAATGTGGTCAACGACCGACTTATATCGGAAGAGTACTGTACGTGGAGAGGCTGACAGCTGGGTCCACGGCAGCCGCAAGGAAGTGCCTCCTTATTACGCGCGAAATAATTATTCCTCCACCTGACAGCAGGGACCCACCGGACGGGCCACCAGTATTTCGTGGAAAAAACGTTTCCCCCCTGACTGCTGGGACCCACCGGACGGGCCACCGTATTTCGCGAAAAAACGTTTGCCCCTGACTGCTGGGACCCATCGAACGGACCAGCGTATTTCGTGAAAAAAACGTTCCCCTGCTGTCAGCTCGGACCCACCGGAAGTGCCTCCTTATTACGCACAGAAAAATGAATACTCCCACTGCTAGCTGGGACCCACCATGGTGGTAGGCTGACTTGTGGGCCTACTAAGTTGACGGGGATGGAGGGCTTTGTCAACTTAGTCAATATGAACAATTCTAGCTCCAGTGACCGTACGATGTCCATCCAACGGTCGTCGTGCTTCTTCAATCTCTGTTCTTCTTGCTCCAGCCGGTCAAACAAGCGCCGGCGGGACTGCCTGCCCTCCAACCCGCGGCCAGCTCTGCTGCTGCGCAGGCCTCACCGCCCCACCGTACTTCCATCGCTGGCCTAGCCATCCCTCTACTCACCCACGCCTGCTGTTATTCTCCGGCGACGGCAGACGAACTAGTAAACCCTCGTACAGTCATACTCCCATCCGCATGGGAAACAACTGCGGAGTCTTCCCTGCCTCCGTGTCGTTCCCTTCCTAGGCCTCGCCGTCGTCCACCGCCCTGGTGCTCTCGGCGCGGCCTGGTCAACATGGTCAACGACCGACACGCATCTGAAGTGAACTGTACGTGGAGAGGCCGACAGCTGGGTCCATGGCCGCACGCAAGGAAATGCCTCCTTATTACGCGCAGAATAATGATTCCTCCACCTGACATCAGGGACCCACCGAAAGGGCCTCTGTATTTCATGAAAAAAATGTTACCGCCGCTGACAGCTCGGACCCACCAGCTATATCTTCACACGCAAGGAAGTGCCTCCTTATTACGCACAAAAAAAAAGAATACTCCCCCTGTTAGCTGGGACCCAGTATAGTGGCAGGCTGACTTGTGGGCCTACTATGTTGACGGGGACGGAGGGCCTTGTCAACTTAGTCAATATGCACGATTATAGCTCCAGTGACCGTACGATGTCCATCCAACGGCCGTAGTGCTTCTTCAACCTGTGGTCTTCTTGCTCCAGCCGCCCAAACCAGCGCCGGTCGTGCCTCGTGCTCCTGCCTCCCGTGGCCGGCTGCGATGCAGCGGAGGCCTCACCGCCCCCTACTACTCCCATCGCTGGCCAGGCCATCCCTCTACTCACCCACACCCCCTGTTATTCTACGGCGACGACAGCCTCACACCGTAGCGAACCAGTGAACCCTCGTACTCCTCTACGGGTGGGCATCCACTGCCGCGTCTTCCCCGGCTCCGTGTTGTCCCCTTCCTAGGCCTCGCCATCGTCCAACGCCCTGGTGCTCTCGGCGTGGCATGGTCAACGTGGTCAAGGAACGGCTTCCATTGGATGTCGACTGTACGTGAAGAGGCTGACAGCTAGGTCCACGGCCGCAGCAAGGAAGTGCCTCCTTATTACGTGCAAAATAATTATTCCTCCACCTGACAGCGGGGACCCACCGGACGGGCCACCGTATTTCGCGAAAAAAAAAATCCCCCTGACAGCTGGGACCCACCAGCTACACCTTCGCACGCAAGGAAGTGCGTCCGGGCAAAAAAAACAAAACGATTCGCCCCCCTGACTGCTGGGACCCACCAGCTACATCTTCGCACGCAAGGAAGTGCCTGACAGTCGGGACCCACCTGGTCGAAGCGTACGTAGCGTTGTCATTCTGGTCGCGAACGTGTACGTACATATATACTGGTGGATGTAGAGGCGCGCACGTGTCGTAGTAGAGGCGCGTACGTGTCGTAGTAGAGGCGCGCACGTAGCATGTACACGTACGTACAGCGGCCAGGGTGCAAGAAAGAAAATACGGCCATGTGTGTGTACATACGGGGGGGTCTCGAACGCCTACTCGCGCATACGTACGGCCAGGCTCGTGTACATGGCTGGGACGGAACGGAGAAATAGCATCGTCGTCGTGTTCATGGGGAGGCAACGAAATGCATCGTGTTCATGGGGAGGCAATGGAATGCGTCGTGTTCATGGGGAGGCAACGGAATGCGTCGTGTTCATCGGGAGGCAACGGAACGCGTGGGAGCCAACCGGTTGGGTCGGAACGGAATGCGTGGTCGTGTTCATTGGGAGGGCTTGGACGGAACAGGCGATGGAAACGAGGCCTGGCGTATCGCAGAACGGAGGAAACGGACCTCCTACGGTCGAAACGGGGGTCCTGTTGATCGGGAGGGGTGTGGCGTACCGCAAAACGGAGGAAACGGACCTCCTATGGTCGAAACAGGGGTCCTGTTGATCGGGAGGGGTGTGGCGTACCGCAAAACGGAGGAAACGGACCTCCTACGGTCGAAACGGGG
The DNA here is from genome assembly GCF_018294505.1 of Triticum aestivum. Taxonomy (NCBI): domain Eukaryota; kingdom Viridiplantae; phylum Streptophyta; class Magnoliopsida; order Poales; family Poaceae; genus Triticum; species Triticum aestivum. The sequence continues at coordinate 579,127,795 of NC_057814.1, read as the reverse complement.
GTCCTGTTGATCGAGAGGGGTGTTGCGTACCGCAAAACGGACGAAACGGACCTCCTACGGTCGAAACGGGGGTCCTGTTCATCGGGAGGGGTGTGGCGTACCACAAAACGGGACTCCACGGGATACTGTTCATCTCCTCCGCCGACCTTCTCCAGCCTCCACGGGCTACCGTCGACCTCCTCTCGCCTCCACGGGCTCCTGTTCATCCAGCCTCCATCGCGCGCTACTCCACCGGCTACTGTTCAACCACCCCTCCACCGTCTACTATTCATCCAGCCCTCTACACCACGGGGTCCTGTTCATCCAGAGGCAACGCCACCGCTCACTGTTCATCCAACCCCCCCCCCCCCCGCAACGCTCAGTGTTCATCCAATCGATCGGCTTCAGTTAGCAGCAGTAGCGAAGGAATCGCTCGATCGGGTTCAGTTAACAGCCATCGATTGATCGCTCAGGTTCTGTAACGCGTAGCCTGCAGTGCAATCGCTCGGGTTCATTTAGAGCCAACGCCTCGCAGACACGCGCGTACGTGTACGAGAGAAACGCGCATCGCTTGGCCCCCGACCTCCCACCGTAACCGGGAACTCCCCGAAATTTTCCTCGCCCTCGCTTCTACCACGGTTTTTTCCGTCATGGATGGCCCAAAGAATGTCATGCAGCTGCGTCTCCGGCCCGCCCAGGACGAAAAGCCCATTTTCTGTCATGATTTTTTGTCATAGAAGTAGGAACCCACCACATCTATGATGATACCGGGTTTTGTCACAATTATTGTCATAGAGGTGTCATATGTATGACAGAAAAAAATCCGTTCGGCCCAAAATGTCACGGATGTGTCTTTTTTTTTGTAGTGGTAGCAGCAACAGTGAATACAGTGAATACAGTGAGTACAGCAGCAGCACCATCATCTCAAGAAGGAACAAACAAGAGCTACTACAATATTCTGGTGGGTCTGGATGGTATAACTAAGGGAGGGGGAGGTGGCCTGGACATGGGACTATCTTGTTCTAAGCACTGCTATTTAAGTAGGTTTTAAGCATAAAAACTTTAGCTTTTTTGCGAAAATAGAGGCTGTGTTCTACTGGTGGTGTGGGGGTTCAGTTTTGCAAAGTGACCAAGCTTCCCTCTCAAGCACCAAAGATTCTTGGCAATGGGGGCAAGAGCTCCTTTCCCTTTTTTTTGGCAGAAGTGACTTTACTCATGTTAGTACTCCTACTACTATTACTACATTGTTTGGTTTTGATGCCCACTTTCTTTTTCCCCTGTCATTGTATCAGTTTCAGAACCACACAATAAGTTTTGGCACAGAGGAAACAAACAAGAGGTCAGCAAACAAGGACCAATACACAATCTGCAGGTTCTCACCTAATAAAGTAACCCAGCTCAGTAGAGAGGCTTTTGCCAGTTCCCCATCTTGCTTTGCCTAGCCTATTGTACAAGTCCACTTTTTTCCCTCCAAAATTTCAGAATTTATGCTAATTTGAACTTAGTTTAAACACACAGAGTAACACATTTGCATCCAACATGGCACCAAAGAACAATAAGCAATTTTCCAAAATGAAACCAAAAAAGAAGCAAGTGGAAATTAAAGCAGTGGCAAAGATAAACCAGAGGAACACCAGCCAGCCTGCCAAGCAAAGCAGCAAGCAATGCTTTTGCTCCTGCCCACCACCCTTCTGATTCGTCTCTTTAACTTCTTTTCTTGTAGTTTAGTAGTAGCTTTGAACAGCTAAAGCTAGAGAGAATTGGGGAAAAAAGGTGAACCTCTCTCTTCTTGCACTCCTTGTAGTTGTCGAACTGCTGCTGGCACTTGCTCTTGTCATGGTTGGTCTCCAGACCTGGAGACACGACACATCATCAGAGATTTCATCAAATACACACGAAAGAATAGACAACTTGTTCTCTGATCACTAACAAAGGTAGCATACTTCCAATCAACATGAAAAGTGAAATACCATGATGATCGAAGTTGTAGTCCTGAGCAGTTGCGGATTCTTCAGCAGTTAAGCCACGGTAAAATGAATCCTACAAAATTAAAGGCCATACTGAAAATACTAACGAAACTGAACTAACTAACGAAAATACTGACGAAACAGAACTAACTGAAAATACTGAAAATACTGTAAAACGATGACTAGGACTAATAGGGCTGTGCAAAATTGTGGCCATGTTCAATTCAATGGGGTCAAGAGGGGGTGAATAAGCATTTTCATCAACCTAGAATTGCATTTTCATCAACAAATCTTCTGCTCAAGAAAACCTAGGAGGTTAATTTCCGATCCGCTAGCATTCCACGGCACAGTGTCAGGGAGTAAGCATTTTGGCCTTGCCCGTGGGCGGGGGGATTTCTTGGGGATGGCTGCGGTGGCGGCAGCGGTCTGGCGGCAGGTGGGAGGAGACGGGGTGACGGCGGCGAGGCTTTCTGGGATTTGGCGGAGAGGAGAGGGTGGAGAGGGCGAGGGGAAGCGAAGGCGAGGGAGGGGGTGGGTGGGTGCGGTGAAGGCGAGGGAGGGGATGGGTGGGGGCGGCGGAGCCCGGGAGCTAGGTCAGCGTCGGTGCAGCGTCGTGCTCGCCGGAGGTAGCCATGGTGGAAGGAGGCAAGAAAACCTAGGGGGAAGGAGGGAGGGGAGGAATCACCTGTGGGAGAACGGCAGGCCCCCGTAGTAGAACACCGGCGTCGAGGAGGCTGCGGGTGGCGGCGCGTCGAGGAGGCGGCGCGTCGAGGAGGGGCGAGGTGGATCTGGCGAGGGAGGGAGAGAGGCCAGAGGGAGAGGGGAGCAAGTGGAGTGGGGGAGGGTTAGCAATGGCGCACCTTTTAGGGGTGCGCCATAAACATACGTATACCAATGGCGCACCCAACCGTGGTGCGCCATTACTAATTTTTTTTTGGGATTTTTAGTTGCATGTAATAATTTTTTAGAAAATGACGATCAAATTTGAAAACATTTATGAATGTGGAAAAATATCATCAGATTTCAAAACATTTATGAAAAGATATGAATATGAAAACATTTATGAATATGAAAAAATATCATCAAATTTGTTATTTGAAAATAATTTTTTTGGATTTTTAGTTGCATCTAATAATTTTTTAGAAAACATTTATGAATATGAAAAATATCATCAAATTTGAAAAAATATTCATGAATTCAAAAAGTGCCCATTAAATTTAAACAGGAAAAGGAACACTGAAAAATAAAATACGAGAATAAACATAAATAAAAATGTGTATATCAATGGCGCACCTCCTTCGGATGCGCCATAAATACCTTGATAGCAATGGCGCACCTTCCCCTGGTGTGCCATTACTAACTTTTATTTGGATTTTTAGTTGCATCTAATAATTTTTTAGAAAATGACGATCAAATTTGGAAACATTAATGAATGTGAAAAAATATCATCAGATTTCAAAACATTTATGAAAAAATATGAATATGAAAACATTTATGAATATGAAAAAATATCATCAAATTTGTTATTTGAACATATTTTTTTTGGATTTTTAGTTGCATCTAATAATTTTTTAGAAAGCATTTATGAATATGAAAAAAAATATAATCAAATTTGAAAAAATATTCGTGAATTCAAAAAGTGCTCATTTCCATATGTCGAAATACAATCGAGAAATGAAGGCTACAATTTAAATACAATCGATCTTAGCTATCTTTTCACAATCTTCTTGCCCTTATTTTTCGCAAATGGAGTTCTTCCCTTGAACGGGCGTCCTTTAGGTAGGGCGGTCTTGCTTCTTCTTGTGGTGTATGGTACTTCATCGTCGTCGTCATGTTCCATCTTCGGGTCGCCGTACTTGTCGAAGTCTTGCTCATTGGCGACTCCATCCATTCCGATGATCTTCCTTTTGCCTCTCCTCACGACAACACGACTGGGCTTTGAAGAGTCAGTAATGAAGAATCATTGGTCCACTTGGGAAGCCAGTACCCATGGCTCATTTTTCGCGGTGACGTTTGCGCCCGCGGTCTTGGATTTGGCTTCGGGTATAACCATGGTGGTGAAATGCCAGTCTTCTTTTAGGACACTCTTGGCCCATCTGACACGGAACATCGGGACCTTCTCTCCAGTGTAGCTCAGCTCCCAGATCTCCTCGATCCTTCCGTAGTATCTGTCCTTGTCGTTACCGGTGTAGGATTCCATCGTTACCTAGGAGTTCTGATAACCATCGCTCTTCATGTCCTTTCCCTCGGTGTAGAATGTGTAGCCGTTGATATCGTACGCCTCATACGTCATCAAGTTGTGCTCGGCGCCATGTCATAAGGCGAATATGAGTTGTTCTTCCGCGGAAGAATCCTCATGTAAAGGGTATGACAGAAGCTTCTCCTTGAACCAATGCGTGAAACATGAGTTGTGCTCTTTGATTATATCTCCATCCGTCCTCTGTTGGCCTCGGTCATTGTACGTCTTCTCAATAAAGGTTTTGTGCTCTACCACCCAAGGATCGACCACGTCTATGTGTTGTAGCGCGACTAGGTTTGCTCTTTCAAAGTCGGCGAGTCGACCCTCAAAGTCGACATGCATTTCGCGGCGACCCTCACGATGACCCCATCCAGCGAGCCTGCCGAGGTGCCTGTTGACGGGCAGACCAACGGGGTTCTCGATGCCTAGATAATTCGTGCAGCAAGAGATGCACTCTTCGGTCAGAAAGCCCCTGGCTGCGCTTCCCTCTGGACGTGACATGTTGCGAACGTATCCTTTGATGACACCATTCATCCTTTCAAACGGCATCATGTTGTGCAGGAATGTCGGCCTGAGTTGGATGATATCCTCTATGATATGGACCAGCAGATGCACCATAACATCGAAGAATGCGGGCGGGAAGTACATCTCAAGATCGCATAGTATCACCACGATCTCTTCCTGTAGCCTTCTGAGTTGCCTCACGCCAACCGACTTCCGAAGGATGATGTCGAAAAAGTTGCATAGGCCAAATAGCATTTCACGGATGTGCGCGTCCATGATCCCACGGATTGTAACTAGAAGTATCTGCGTCATCAGCATGTGACAGTCGTGAGACTTCATCCCGCTGAACTTCTGCTTCGCTGAGTCTAGGTATCTGCTTATCTTCCCCGCGTAACCGTAAGGAAGTTTTACTCCTATGAGGCAGGTGAAAAACTACTTGATCTCCTCCTGACTTAGAGTGAAGCACGCGGGAGGGAAGTCATTTCCGATCTTCTTGGCCTTTTTGCCTTTGCGACGACTTTCCGTGTCCTTCGCCTCATCATCATCATCATCATCATCATTATTAGCGTGAAGCTCCTCCCTGATGCCCATTGATTTCAAGTTTGCCCTTGCTTTTGGCCCATCTTTGGTCCTCTCTGGCATGTTGAGCAGGGTACCAAGCAGACTCTCGCACACGTTATTCGTGATATGCATAACATCAACGCTGTGAGGCACACGGAGGATCTTCCAGTACGGCAAGTCCCAGAAAACATACCTCGTTTTCCATACCTTCAGCAGCGGCTCTGGCGCCATTCGCTTCTTTCCCGGCTCCGGGCACTCTTTCCAATTTTTCAATAGCTCGTCTATTTCCTCGCCGCTCCTTGTACGCGGGTGTCTTCGGGGTTCGGTTTCACCATCGAATAGATCCTTGCGTTTTCTCCATGAGTCATCGTCGCGAAGCCACCTTTGATGTCCCATGAACACGGTTTTCGAAGACCCGGGATCTCTATCTAGCTGGTGATACGTTGTGTCATCCATGCACCTGACGCATCCAGAAAATCCGTGGACCACCTGCCCCGCGACGTATCCGTAACCGAGATAGTCGTGCACCGTCGTGAGCAGTGCGGCTCTCATAGGGAAATATTCTTTCTCTCTGGCGTCCCGTGTATTGGCTGGCGTTTTCCACAGCGTGTCTAGCTCCTCTTTCAGCAGCCCCAGATATAGATTGATGTCGTTCCCTGGTTGTTTCGGCCCTTCAATTATCATACTCATGTGAATGTACTTCCTCTTCATGCACAACCAGGGGGAAGGTTGTACATCCACACAAACACAGGCCAGGTGCTATGTGTGCTTCTCTGGCTGCCAAACGGGTTGACTCCATCGGTGCTTGCGCCCAGCACAATGTTTCTTGGATCGTCCCCAAATTCTAGGTGTTCGAAGTTCAACGCTTGCCACTGGCTCGCATCCTTAGGGTGACTCAGCATCTTGTCTTTTTTATTTATCTCCGGATCATTTCCGTCAGCTTCTCGCTTCTTCTCCTCCCTATCCGCGTGCCAACGCAGGAGCTTTCCTACCTTAGGGTCCGCGAAATACTGCTGCAGACGAGGAGTGATCGGAAACTACCACACCACTTTTCGAGGAGCTTTCTTCCTCTTCTTGTATCGAGTGACGCCGCACACCGGACATATGGTAGACTCCGCGTGCTCATCCTGATAAATGATGCAATTGTTCATGCACACATGGTATTTCACGTGCGGTAAATCCATAGGACACACGATTTTCTTCGCCTCCTCGAAACAGGTCGGGCACTTGTTCCCCTTGGGAAGACGTTCGTGCCAGAATGACATGTTCATGTCGAAGCATGCGTCGGTCATTTTGTGTTTTACCTTCATCTCCAGAGCCATGAGCATTACTTTCAGGCGGGTATCCTCGGGCCTGCATCCTTCATACAATGGAGTAACCACGTCTATCTCCAGTTGATCCAGCTTGGCTTTCTCTCGGGCGGCAGCTATTGCATCCGTCTGCTTGAGAAGCAGCTCTTGAATATGAGGGTCCTGCACCCAGCCCATCGATGGTCCATCATCGTCTGCTCCGGCATCTTCATCTTCATGATCATGCCCTTCGTTTGCTCCGGCATCTTCCTCATCATCATGTCCGGCATCTTCTACATGATGACTGTGTACTGCATCTACTTCGTGATCATGTCCTGGAGATTCTTCGTCTTCTCGCCCGCCGTCGCCGCGGTTGTCTTGCTGCCCTTCCTCATTTCTTGCCCGGCCCCCATGGACGACTTCATAATCATCTTCATCACCTTGCACCGATATCCATCCATGAAACCACGCAAGATCAGGTGGTCCCACACCTGTACAGAATCCGGGTCCATAAGGCTCTTCAGCTTGCATCTTCGACACGGACATCTTATCTCCGTCTCGTTCTTTTGAAGCATCTCGGCCTTCGCGGAGCTCAAAAACCTATTCACGATGCCTTCGGTCATCGTGCGGACCATGGTCGCCTGTGGGGTAGAGCAAAACGATATTTAGAACCAAAAAATTTTGGCATGACTTTGCCTAAAAATAGGACCAAAAAGAATGCATAGTGCCAAATTCTCGCTGAAACGGAAATGAATCAACATTCCGGCAAAGTATTGGCAACTATCGCATTTCAAATACCGGTACCTGCAAACACAAACATAGGCAACACCACAAACATATGCAACACCACAAACATACGTAGATCTGGGCCATAAAAAGTGCATGTGCACGTTGTTGGAGGGAGAAAAAAGTAGATCTACAACATAAAGAAAGCTTTCCCCTTACTCACCTATCAAAAAAAGGAAATTTAACCACTTAATTTGGGTGAATCTATGGTGCAAATGAGGTGAGGAGGAGGAGGCAGCCGAGACAAGCTTGGAGGAGGAGGTGGAGAGAATGAAGTGGGGAAAGTGAGTGTGGTAGGTGGCTGTCCAAAATATCTAGCTGCTCTCAGGTTACCAATGGCGCACCACCTAACAATGCGCCATTAGTAACCCTGGTTACTAATGGCGCACCTGTTACGTGGTGCGCCATTACTAGTTTTGCAAAAAAATTAAAAAAGTAATTGTTAGTAGTGGCGCACCGTGGTTGTGGTGCGCCATTACTAGTTTGAACTAGTAATGGCGCACCGTGGTTGTGGTGCGCCATTACTAGTTTGAACTAGTAATGGCGCACTATACCCTGGTGCGCCATTACTAGTTTTGAAAAAAAAAAGTAAAAATAAAATTGTTAGTAGTGGCGCACAAAGTGTATGGTGCGCCATTACTAGTTAAAACTAGTAATGGCGCACTATGCCCTGGTGCTCCATTACTAGTTTTGGAAAAAAAAATTTAGTAGTGGCGCACCATGGGTGTGGTGCGCCATTAGTGATATGGACACTAATGGCGTACCTACAGATGGTGCGCCACTGCTATATAGCAGTGGCGCACCACATATGTGGTGCGCCATTAATGTCCATATTAGCTATAGCCCTTTTCCTAGTAGTGTGTGGTTGAATTTGTAGAACTACATGAGATGTAGAATTGTGATCTTGGCCTGGATGGAAATGACATAATGACAGGTGCTGGGCAGGGGAAAGATACTACTACTTTTGTCTTTGCTGAAATGCAGTTGCTTAGGGACCTAGATGGGGAGATGGAGGAGTTTGCAACTGAGGATACAGGAGAAGTGATGGTTGATGTTTCTGAGAAGACAAGGGCTAAGGTTATTGACAATCTTCCTGATGATATTATGCCTGACTTTAGCAACTTCGGAGTAACTGATAAAAGTCAAGTGGCTGGGAAAGAGACAGGGAAGAGAGGCAAAAAGAAGAAGACATATGGGCCTGTCCAAGCTTCCAGCAAGAGTTCAAGAGTGGATATCTCACAACCAATGGTGGACAGGGCGGTGTTGCTCAAGATGAAGCAGAATCTGGAGCTACCAAAAAGTATGAAAGGTATATCTTCCAAGCCCCCATTTCATACAATTCCAGTAGATGAGCTAGATGGCATATCTAATTCTATTGGAGTGGTCATTAATGAAAAGTTGGTAGATAAAGGATGTGCTTCTGTTGGAAGTGAGGTAGAGAAGGTTTCTGTTAGTGCTGGGTTGCCTAGAAGTTTGAATAAATGGGGCAAGCACCCCAGTAGTAGGGTGGAATGAAATACATCTTCTAGAATGCTAGGGGGCTGTTTGCCCCTGTTAGGAAGAAATGTATTGAGGATTTGATTTGGCCTCTTAATCCTGCTATTGTGGGGTTTCAAGAGACTAAACAAAGTAGTTTCTGTAGGAATTTTCTTAATACTGTTATGGGTAATAGGAATTTTGATTGGAATTTACTGCCATCTGTGGGCTGTGTAGGTGGCATTTTAGTAGGAGTTGATATTTATCAGTTTGAGGTGCTTGCCTGGGAGATTAAAAAGTTTTCTGTTAGTGTTGTGGTTAAAAACAGAAGTGATGAACTTGTGCCTAGAGTTACTACTGTTTACGGCTCTGCTTATGATGAGGATAAGCAGGATTTTATTTCTGAACTTCATTCATTATTTCTGAATTGGGAAGGCCATGCTATTGTAGGGGGAGATTTTAATTTAGTTAGGACTCCAGAGGATAAGAACAATGGTAACATAGACTTTAGATGGTCAGATAGGTTTAATAGCTAGGTTGATATGTGGTCTCTGTTGGAGATCAACATGTCTGGGAGAAATTATACCTGGTGCAACAACTAGGAGAATAGGATTATGTCTAAAATTGATAGGATTTTTTGCACTACAGAGTTTGATGTTGCCTTCCCTATGGCTAGTTCTAGAGTGTTGCCTAGGGTGGGCAGTGACCATACCCCTGTGGTTTGGGACTCAGGGGTAGATGAGCATCATATAAAAGGTAGTTTTAAATTTGAAAAGTGGTGGATTACTAGGCCTGATTTTAAAGACCTAGTGATTAAGGCTTGGGGCACTAGATGTGACTCCGCTAACCCAATCGATTGCTGGCAAACCGAAGTTAGGGCCTTTAGGAGATTGGCTAAAGGTTGGAATAGGAATGTAGAAGCTGCTCTTAGGAGAAACAAGGAGTTGATGGAGGAATATGATGACTTAGATATTAAATCTGAGTCTGGGAGTCTGACTGATGAGGACAAAGAGGGGCTGGGTAATATTCTTCATGAGATGAGCCAGATGTGGCAGGTGGAGGAGATCAAAGCGAGACAGAGATCTAGAGAGAAAGATATTGTTGAGGGGGATAGAAATACTGCTTATTTCCAAGCAGTTGTTAATCAGAGGAGGAGAAAGCATGTTATTCATGTGCTGGATGGGGTTGAAGGCCCTGTAACTGACCAGAATGGGATGACAGGAATAGTTGTAGATTACTATAAGAATCTGTTTAGGCTGAGGCAAGATTTTTTTTAGTAATGAGGAGAAGATCTCCCCTGAGGAAATGCTAAACTAGAGAAACAGTTCTCAGAGGAAGAGATTAGAGAGGCTGCTTTTGGGTCCTATGCAGGTGGGGCACCTGGCCCAGATGACCTTCCTTTTATGTTTTACCAGGTGTTTTGGGAAGTAGTGAAAGTTGACCTGATTAGGTTGTTTGAGTTTTGGTTTGATGGGAACCTGGATTTGTTCAGACTGAACTTTGCTATGATTACCTTAATCCCAAAAGAGAACGAAGCTAGAACTATGAACAAATTCAGACCAATTAGTCTACTTAACTGCGTGTCTAAAATTTTTACTAAGGTATTGACTAACAAATTAGCTTCCATTATTGGTAGACTGATTACAGAGTGCCAGTCTGCCTTTGTGAGAGGTAGATACATACTGCAGAGTGTGGTGACTGCACATGAGATTGTGCATGCAGTACATTCTTCAGGGAGACAAGGGTTGGTGTTCAAAATAGACTATGAGAAGGCCTACGATAGGGTTAACCTAGATTTCCTACTCGAGCTGTTGGCTCTTGAGGTTTTGGTACTAGGTGGTTATCTTGGATTAGAAGTGTGACGTTAGGAGGGTCGGTCTGGGTGAAATCAATGGGGAGGAGAGTGACTTCTTCCTCACTGGTAAAGGCTTGAGGCAGGGAGATCCTGTTGCCCCCCTGCTTTTCAATCTGGTAGACACTTTTGCTAGAATGATAGATAAAGGTGCTCAGGCTGGCCTGGTTAGAGGGCTGTGCCCGGAATTAGTTAGTGGATGAGTGATGTGTCTGCAGTATGCAAATGATACACTTCTTTTCCTGGAAAATGATAGTAGAGTTGCCCTTAATCTCAAATGGGTTTTAACTTGCTTTGAGCAAATCTCTAGAATGAGAATTAATTATCATAAGAGTGCTCTGATCCCCATAAATATGGAAAGTGGGGATTTGGGTGTGTTTTTGGATACCTTCCAATGTATTACTGGTTGCTTCCCAATTAAATATTTGGGAATTCCTTTCCACTTTGATAAGTTGAGTAGGGAAGACTTACAAGCTTTGATTGACAAAATTCTTGCTAGGATAGCTGGGTGGAGGGGAAAACTATTGTCATTTCTAGGCAAGATTACACTGATCAGGTCTTGTTTGGCCAGTATTCCCCTGTACCTATTGTCTTTTTTCCAGTTCCCTGGATGGGCCATTAATCTGATTAACTCACATATGGCAAAGTGCCTTTGGAGTGATAGCGAAGGAGCTCATAAGATTCATTTGGCCAACTGGCCTTCTATATGTATGAGGAAAGAATATGGGAGCTTTGGGGTTCTAAACCTCCAGGATATGAATGTGTGTCTAATAGGGTCGTGGGTTAAAAGGTACTTAGCTGGGGAAGGCTCGCTGTGGAGGAAGGTAGTGGATAGTAAATACAATACTAGGAAACCCAATATCCTTTGTTGTCAAGATACCCATCCCTCCCAGTTCTGGAAAAGCTTTATGTGGGCTTTGCAGGCTGTGAAGTTGGGGTATAAATGGCAGGTGGGAAATGGGAAAAAAGTGAGGTTTTGGGAGGATATCTGGCATGGGAATGCCCCTTTAGCTATGTAGTTCTAGGACTTGTATTATCTAGTCCAGGAAAAGAACAGAACAGTGGCTGAGCTGTGGGATGGTAACGACCTTAAGTGTACTTTTAGAAGAACCTTTTCTGATGAATTAATGGTCCAATGGCTGGACTTGGTTAATATTGTGAGATTGACTCCTTTCAGTGGGGAGGAGGATTCCCTTATCTGGCAATATGAGTCTAAGGGGATTTATTCCTCTAAATCCCTATATGCTATTGTCAATTTCAGGGGGGTGCAGCCTATCTTCCTGCCTGCTGTTTGGAGTGTTAGAATCCCTCTGAGAGTACAAGGTTTTTTGTGGCTTTTTTCTCAGAACAAAATTATGACTTGTGATAATTTGAGAAAAAGAGGGTTGGCTAAACCTTTGGAATGTGTGCATTGCAAAGAGATTGAATCGGTTTACCACCTCTTTTTTGAATGTATAGTTGCCAGAAAATTTTGGAGCGGCATGGAAAACTTGTTTAATGTACGAATAGTGGACTTTGAGTCACTTGCAAAATTGTGGCTGTGCAAGAAAAAACATATGCTTCTTAATGTAGTTACCTCTGCTATCCTGTGGGGATTGTGGAACTTTAGAAATGCTATTGTCTTTAATAGGATCTCTTGGCTGTCAATGAAGCAAGTGATGGGGATGGTGTCCAGGTATCTGAGGGACTGGACAAAACCATTTCCAGAACTGCAATCGGGCGCGGAAAGGGCCTTTCAGGATTGGCTGTGGGCGAGTCTGAAAGCACCGTTTGCCCTGGAGCCGGACTGAACAACTGCAAGAGCTGGCTGGGACATCTGTCATGGAGGGACGCGACTGGGATCGCAACGCATGGAGGACGTACGATGCTGGCCTACCAGATGAAACACCCTGAAGAGGCGGCCTCCATCCAGGTGGTCTTCTCGGGCCTGTGACTGGTATATTGCCTTGTAAGGAAGTGGCAGTCTGCTCCAAGTAGGGTTGTAAGCTGAAAAACGAGTTTAGTTTCCTTTTATTTTTGGTGGAGAAGACAGTAGACGCTCTCCCCCTTCTTGTGTTGTAACTTGAACATTGGCTGGTTCTGGTTTCTTCCAATGGAATGGAACCGGGGGCGTGAGCCCCTTTTCTTCGAAAAAGAAAACATCAAGAACCCTTCTGAAATTCACCAGAAAATCTAGACAGCAGAGAAAAATCTCATTTTTGGTGAGCTGCTAGATTTCTTCACAAAGAACACAATGCAAAAAGAATCAATTCGTTTGGACTTATGGTTAAAAAGTTTTGGCTGTTTGAAGCTCTCTGGATAGAATTAAATTTGAATTTAAATAAAAACAGAACTGGGGGGTGACGTCGAAGGCATAAACCCCGCGGGCGCCACCACTCGTACCGCTTCACGCGCGTAGAGAGTGGCTGACTAGGGGGCCCCGCTAGTCAGGTGAGAGGGAGGGGGAGAGGAAACAGAGGACGGCGCGGCTTCGCCGGAGCACACGCCGGCGAGGAGAGCTTCTTGGCTCGAACTAGAGGGAGGGATCAAAAGAGGAGACGGAGGTGCACCTGCCCGTACCCGTAGGTTAGCTAGGGGTGGTCGGACGGCGTCGGAAACAACCTCTCCAGCGGCGACAGGAAGCAGAGGTCGCCGGAGATGAAGACGACGGCGACTAGAGGCGACACCAGGGCTCCAACCGGGCGGAACGGCACCACCGAGGCACGGCGGAGGCCCTGGAAGGGTGGCCCGAGCCTGGGAGGGGCTGGAGCTACGGAGACGACCCGAGGGAATCGCCGGCGAGCTCGAGCTCGGGGACGGCGGCCCGCGGCCTGCCCGGCCGGGCTACGCCTTTCTACGAGATCGTGGAGTGTGTGTGAGGAGTGGATGATGCTCAAGGAGGCTGGGGAGGGCTCTATTTATAGCCGAGCGTCGAGAGGGGATTGGGCTCCACGGGAGGACACCTGGACACGGCGCCCAGTGACGAACGGCTTCAGTGAGCGAGGGGGAAGGCTACGCAGCTCACGCGGGAACTGTGGGCGAGCGGAGACGAGCACAGGAGCGAGGGGGTGGCGACGAACACAGTGCACAGCGCACTGTTGCGTTGGCCAGACCGCGCCCGTGCTCGCTGCGGCGAGCTCCGGTGTCGGCGAGCGCCAGGAGGGAGTTAAGAGGGTCGGGACAATGATCGTGGCGAAGTTTGGCAAGGTTTGGCAGGCGGGGAAGCGATCACGCGAGCAACAGAGGCGCGGGCGCGACGCAGAGAGCATCGGCCGTATGCCAGCACGCCTGGACGAACGCGGTCACCACGTGGACTCTGACCTCAGGCCGACCTCAGCCCAAACTTCATGTCTGGCGTGTAGTTCGTGGTAGATTGAGAGGTTACCACGCTTTGGTTTGAGCTCAGACGCAGTAGAATGGATTTCAACTTCCTGGTAAGTTTCTGGTCAGTAACATTGAGAGCTTACTGTGGTCAAACTACTGAGAGTTGGGAGCTGGGCTTTGGAGCTTAGCAATCATCTTCTAAGGTGATGATGCACAAGAAAACTCAGCCACAATGGATCAAGTAAAATGGTAGTTGTTGTAGAAACCACCATTTCTGTCCAGAACAAAAAATATTTTCTGTAGCAAAAATATTCCAAAAAGTGATGAAATATTTTTGCTCAGGAAGGTGCCCTAGGGTTTAAAGAATATTTGGTAATTTTCTCAGATTTTTTTGGGCAAGAAAAATTGGGGTTGCTTTGGAGCACATTGAGCTAGCTAGGGTTTTAGAGAGGGAAATGAATATTTTCCTTTAAGAAAATATTCAAAATATTATTTTGAGGTGAACCAGAGAGGAAATGATAGTTAGAGAGGGAAATGAGGCACTTGGGTGAAAGTCAAGGGGTACCCAAGTGTTTAAGTCCATCTGAGAAGATTCAAAACTCCAAATTTCAAAACCAAACCAACTGAAAATCAGGCAAAGAGAAGAGGGCAAAAACCAGACTGTCACACGTATGCCTTTTGGTTTATGTAATGCACCTGCTACCTTTCAAAGATGCATGATGGCTATATTCTCTGATTTTTGTGAAAAGATTGTTGAGGTTTTCATGGATGATTTCTCCGTATATGGAACTTCTTTTGATGATTGCTTGAGCAACCTCGATCGAGTTTTGTAGAGATGTAAGAAACTAACCTTGTCTTGAATTGGGAGAAGTGCCACTTTATGGTTAATGAAGGTATTGTCTTGGGGCATAAAATTCTGAAAGCGGTATTGAAGTTGATAAAGCTAAAGTTGATGCTATTGAAAAGATGTCGTGTCCCAAGGACATTAAAGGCATAAGAAGTTTCCTTGGTCATGCCGGTTTTTATAGGAGGTTTGATACGTCCATTTTGCATCATGCTTTTATATCGATATTTATTGCATTATGGGCTGTTATTACACATTATGTGACAATACTTATGCCTATTCTCTCTTATTTTACAAGGTTTACATAAGGAGGGAGAATGCCGGCAGCTGGAATTCTGGGCTGGAAAAGGAGCAAATATTAGAGACCTATTCTGCACAACTCCAAAAGTCCTGAAACTCCACGAAGTTGTTTTTGGAAATATTATTAATACTGAGCGGATGAAATACCAGAGGGGTCCCACGCCCTGGCCACGAGGGTGGGGGGCGCGCCCTACCCCCCTGGGCGCGCCCCCTGCCCCGTGGGCCCCCTGTTGGCCCTCCGGTGCCCATCTTCTTCTATATGAAGTCGTTCGTCCGAAGAAAAATCAGAAGCAAGCTTTTGGGACGAGACTCCGCCGCCACGAGGCGGAACCTTGGCGGTCCGGCGGAGCTGTTCTGCCAGGGAAACTTCCCTCTGGGAGGGGGAAATCATTGCCATCGTCATCACCAATGCTCCTCTCATCGGGAGAGGGCCAATCTCCATCAACATCTTCACCAGCACCATCTCCACTCATACCCTAGTTCATCTCTTGTATCCAATTCTTGTCTCTAAGTCTGGGATTGGTACGTGTAGGTTGCTAGTAGTGTTGATTACTCCTTGTAGTGGATGCTAGTTGGTTTATTTGGTGGAAGATCGTATGTTCAGATCCTTTATGCATATTAATACCCCTCTGATTATGAACATGAATATGCTTTGTGAGTAGTTACGTTTGTTCCTGAGGACATGGGAGAAGTCTTGCTATTAGTAGTCATGTGAATTTGGTATTCGTTCGATATTTTGATGAGATGTATGTTGTCTTTCCTCTAGCGGTGTTATGTGAACATCGACTACATGACACTTCACCATTATTTGGGCCTGGAGGAAGACATTGGGAAGTAATAAGTAGATGATGGGTTGCTAGAGTGACAGAAGCTTAAACCCTAGTTTATGCGTTGCTTCGTAAGGGGCTGATTTGGATCCATATGTTTCATGCTATGGTTAGGTTTACCTTAATACTTCTTTTGTAGTTGCGGATGCTTGCAATAGGGATTAATCATAAGTGGGATGCTTGTTCAAGTAAGAACAGCACCCAAGCACTGGTCCACCCACATATCAAATTATCAAAGTACCGAACGCGAATCATATGAACGTGATGAAAACTAGCTTGACGATAATTCCCATCTGTCCTCGGGGGCGCTTTTCTCTATATAAAAGTTTGTCCAGGCTTGACCTTTGCTACAAAAAGTATTGGGCCACCTTGCTGCACTTTATTTACTTTTATTACTTGTTGCTCGTTACAAATTAGCTTATCACAAAACTATCTGTTACCTATAATTTCAGTGCTTGCAGAGAATACCTTACTGAAAACCGCTTATCATTTCCTTCTGCTCCTTGTTGGGTTCGACACTCTTACTTATCGAAAGGACTATGTTAGATCCCCTATACTTGTGGGTCATCAAGACTCTTTTCTGGCGCCGTTGCCGGGGAGTGAAGCGCCTTTGGTAGGTGAAATTTGGTAAGGAAAAATTTATATAGTGTGCTGAAATTTACTGTCACTTGTTACTATGGAAAGTAATCTTGTGAGGGGCTTGTTCGGGGTATCTTCACCCCAACCAGTAGAGCAAAGAGTTGCTCCTCAACCTACTGAACCTGCTGAAAATGAAAATGTCTACTTTGAAATTCCTTCGGGTATGGTAGAAAAACTGCTGGCTAAACCTTTTGTAGGAGATGGAACATTACATCCTGATGAGCACCTAATATATGTGGATGAAGTTTGTGGATTATTTAAGCTTGCAGGTATGCCCGATGATGTTATCAAGAAGAAGGTCTTCCCTTTATCTTTGAAGGGAGATGCGTTGACATGGTATAGGCTATGTGATGATATGGGATCATGGAACTACAAACGATTGAAATTGGAATTTCATTAGAAGTTTTATCCTATGCATCTTGTTCATCGTGATCGCAATTATATATATAATTTTTGGCCTCGCGAAGGAGAAAGCATCGCTCAAGCTTGGGGGAGGCTTAAATCAATGTTATATTCATGCCCCAATCATGAGCTCTCAAGAGAAATGATTATTCAAAAATTTTATGCTCGGCTTTCTGATAACAATCGCACCATGCTCGATACTTCTTGTGCTGGCTCTTTTATGATGAAGACTATTGAATTCAAATGGGATTTATTGGAAGGAATTAAACGCAACTCTGAAGATTGGGACCTCGACGAAGGTAAGGAGTCAGGTATGACACCTAAGTTTGATTGTGTTAAATCTTTTATGGATACCGATGTTTTCTGTAAATTTAGCACTAAATATGGACTTGACTCTGAGATAGTAGCTTCTTTCTGTGAATCTTTTTCTACTCATGTTGATCTCCCTAAGGAGAAGTGGTTTAAATATCATCCTCATATAGAAGTAAAAGTAGCTACACCTATTAAAGTTGAAGAAAAGACTATCACTTTTAATGATCCTATTGTTCCTACTGCTTATGTTGAGAAACCACCTTTCCCTGTTAGAATAAAGGATCATGCTAAAGCTTCAACTGTGGTTTATAAAAGCAATATTAGAACTTATATACCTACTGAGCAAGTTAAAGTTGAACCTAATATTGCTATTGTTAAAGATCTCTTGGCTGATAATATTGATGGGCATGCTATTTATTTCTGTGATGAAACTGCTAGAATTGCTAAACCTTGTGCTAAAGATAAACATAGACCTGTGGTAGGCATGCCTGTTATTTCTGTTAAAATAGGAGATCATTGTTATCATGGCTTATGTGATATGGGTGCTAGTGCTAGTGCAATACCTATTGACTTATACAAAGAAATTATGCATGATATTGCACTTGCTGAGTTAGAAGATATTGATGTCACTATTAAGCTTGCCAATAGAGACACTATATCACCAATTGGAATTGTTAGAGATGTCGAAGTCTTGTGTGGGAAAACTAAATATCCTGCTGATCTTGTTCTCGGTTCCCCACAAGATAGCTTTTGTCCCATTATATTTGGTAGACCC
The DNA here is from genome assembly GCF_018294505.1 of Triticum aestivum. NCBI lineage: Eukaryota > Viridiplantae > Streptophyta > Magnoliopsida > Poales > Poaceae > Triticum > Triticum aestivum. Next base: position 579,109,740 of record NC_057814.1, on the reverse strand, counting down.
TTCTTGAACACTGTTAACGCTAAGATAGACTGCGAAAAGGATGTTGTTACTATTGGTTTAGGTGATATGTCTCATGAGTTCAACTTTTCTAAATTTCGTAGACAACATCGTGAAGAGGAATTGCCTAGTAAAGATGAAATTATTGGTCTTGCTTCTATTGCCGTACCTCCTAGAGATCCTTTAGAACAATATTTGCTAGACCACGAAAATGATATGTTTATGAATGAAAGAAGGGAAATAGATGAAGTGTTCTTTAAACAGGGACCTATTCTGAAACACAACTAGCTTGTTGAAATCTTAGGGGATCCTCCTCCACCCTAGGGTGATCCCGTGTTTGAGCTTAAACCTTTGGATGATACTCTTAAATATGCTTATCTTGATGAAAAGAAGATATATCCTGTTATTATTAGTGCTAACCTTTCAGAGAAGGAGGAAGAAAAATTATTGAAAACTCTAAAGAAGCACCGTGCTGCTATTGGATATACTCTTGATGATCTTAAGGGAATTAGTCCCATTCTATGCCAACACAAAATAAATTTGGAGAAAGATGCCAAACCAGTTATTGATCATCAACGACGACTGAATCCTAAAATGAAAGAAGTGGTAAGAAAGGAAATACTAAAGCTCCTTGAGGTAGGTATAATTTATCCCAGTGCTGATAGTCAGTGGGTAAGTCCTGTCCATTGTGTTCCTAAGAAGGGAGGTATTACTATCGTTCCTAATGATAAAGATGAATTGATCCCACAAAGAATTATTACATGTTATAAGATGGTAATTGATTTCCGCAAATTAAATAAAGCTACTAAAAAGGATCATTACCCCTTACCTTTCATTGATCAAATGCTAGAAAGATTATCCAAACATACACATTTTTGCTTTCTAGATGGTTATTCTGGTTTCTCTCAAATACCTTTGTCAGCTGATGATCAAGCTAAGACCACTTTTACTTGCCCTTTCGGTACTTTTGCTTATAGACGTATGCCTTTTGGTTTATGTAATGCACCTGCTACCTTTCGAAGATGCATGATGGCTATATTCTCCGACTTTTGTGAAAAGATTTGTGAGGTTTTCATGGACGATTTCTCCGTTCATGGATCCTCTTTTGATGATTGCTTAAGCAACCTTGATCGAGTTTTGCAGAGATGTGACGAAACTAATCTTGTCTTGAATTGGGAGGTGTCACTTTATGGTTAATGAAGGTATTGTTTTGGGGCATAAAATTTCTGAAAGAGGTATTGAAGTTGATAAAGCTAAGGTTGATGCTGTTGAAAAGATGTCGTGTCCCAAGGACATCAAAGGTATAAGAAGTTTCCTTAGTCATGCCGGGTTTTATAGGAGGTTCATTAAGGACTTCTCAAAAATTTCTCGGCCTCTGACTAATTTATTACAAAAAGATATACCATTTTTCTTTGATGATGATTGTGTAGAAGCATTCAAAATACTTAAGAAAGCATTGATTTCTGCACCTATCGTTCAGCCACCTGATTGGAATTTACCCTTTGAAATTATGTGTGATGCTAGTGATTATGTTGTAGGTGCTGTTCTAGGGCAAAGAGTTGATAAGAAATTAAATGTTATTCAATATGCTAGTAAAAATCTAGACAATGCCTAGAGAAATTATGCTACTACTGAAAAGAATTCTTAGCAGTTGTATTTGCATGTGATAAGTTTAGACCTTATATTGTTGATTCTAAAGTAACTATTCACACGGATCACGCTGCTATTTAATATCTTATGGAAAAGAAAGATGCTAAACCTAGACTTATTAGATGGGTTCTCTTGTTACAAGAATTTGATTTGCATATTGTTGATAGAAAGGGAGCTGAGAACCCCGTTGCAGACAACTTGTCTAGGTTAGAGAATGTTCTTGATGACCCACTACCTATTGATGATAGCTTTCCTGATGAACAATTAAATATCATAAATGCTTCTCATACTACTCCATGTGCTGAGTATGCTAATTACATTGTTGCTAAATTTATACCACCTAGTTTCACATACCAGCAAAAGAAAAAGTTCTTCTATGATTTGAGACATTACTTTTGGGATGACCAACATCTTTATAAAGAAGGAGTAGATGGTGTTATTAGACGTTGTGTACCTGAGCATGAACAAGAACAGATCCTACGCAAGTGTCACTCCGAAGCTTATGGAGGACACCATGCTAGAGATAGAACTGCACATAAGGTATTGCAATCCAGTTTTTATTGGCCTACTCTCTTCAAGGATGCCCGTAAGTTTGTCTTATCTTGTGATGAATGTCAAAGAATTGGTAATATTAGTAGACGTTAGGAAATGCCAATGAATTATTCACTTGTTATTGAACCATTTGATGTTTGGGGCTTTGACTATATGGGACCGTTTCCTGCCTCTAATGGATATACACATATTTTAGTTGCTGTTGATTACGTTACTAAGTGGGTAGAAGCTATTCCAACTAGTAGTGCTGATCATAACACCTCTATTAAGATGCTTAAAGAAGTTATTTTTCCGAGGTTTGGAGTCCCTAGATATTTAATGACCGATGGTGGTTCAGATTTTATTCATGGTGCTTTCCGTAAAATGCTTGCCATGTATGATGTTAATCATAGAATTGCATCTCCATATCACCCATAGTCTAGTGGTCAAGTAGAATTGAGTAATAGAGAACTCAAATTAATTTTGCAAAAGACTTTTAATAGATCTAGAAACAACTGGTCCAAGAAACTTGATGATGCATTATGGGCCTATAGAACTGCATATAAAAATCCTATGGGTATGTCTCCGTATAAAATGGTTTATGGAAAGCATGTCACTTACCTCTCGAACTAGAACATAAGGCTTATTGGGCTATTAAAGAGCTCAATTATGATTTCAAACTTGCCGGTGAGAAGAGGTTATTTGACATTAGCTCACTTGATGAATGGAGAACCCAAGCCTATGAAAATGCCAAATTGTTTGAAGAAAAGGTTAAAACATGGCATGAGAGAAGGATACAAAAGCGTGAGTTTAATGTAGGAGATTATGTATTGCTATACAACTCTCGTTTAAGATTTTTTGCAGGAAAACTTCTCTCCAAATGGGAAGGTCCTTAAGTTATCCAGGAGGTCTATCGTTCCGCTGCCATAAAAATCAACAACTTCGAAGGCACAAATCCGAAGGTGGTGAACGGTCAGAGAATCAAACATTATATCTCAGGTAATCCTATAAATGTTGAAACCAATGTTATTGAAACCGTAACCCCGGAGGAATACATAAGGGACACTTTCCAGAACGTATGAGACTCCGAAAAGGAATAGGTATGTGGTACGGTAAGTAAACCGACTCCAAAACAGTTCTAATGGCAATTTTTCTCCGTTTTGGAATATTTAGAAAAATAGAAAAATAGAAAAATAAGAAGCAGTCCGGGAAGGACAGGAGGCCTCCACGAGGGTGGAGGGCGCGCCCTACCCCCTGGGAGCGCCCCCTGCCTCGTGGGTACCTCGTGTGCTCTTCGTACTCCGTTTTCTTGCACGATACTTCTTTTGGTCCGTAAAAAATCATTATATAATCTCCCAAAGGTTTTGACTCTTGTATCACGCAAATATCCTCTGTTTTCGTTTCGACCTATTTTTCTGACAGATCTAGATCATCATGACATCTCCAAGCGCCCCCAAGGACAAGTTCTTCGAGAAGGTCATCAACCCTTACCTCGCGGAGGTGCTGCGACACCCTCAAACCATTGAGATGCGTGATGGGTTGCTGCACATCCGCAATGTTGAGGAACCGAAGGGGACCGAAAGCATGGAGACAAGGCTCGAAGCATTGGAGCAACAAGTTTTCAAGTGCCAGGGGATGATGGAACATGGACTCAAATCCAACCACATGATGATCGTGGAGTTCACCAAAAACCACAAACTGGATGCCAAGAACATTGGGGAGACCATCTTCAAGCTTCACGAGAAGATCGAGCACCTTGAAGCCCAAATCTATTACCTGCAAAACCAAAACTGTGAGTATGAATATAGATTCAAGAGGATGAGTTTGGCTGCAGATTTGAGGATCCCGGAGACTCGATCATCCTTCTATGATGGTGAGCCTATGCCTTGGAAGATAGACGACAAGCCCACATCATCAACAACTCCACCACCTTCCTCACCAACAAAGGAGATATAATCACATGAGTATGGGCACTCCCCTTGGCAACTGCCAAGATTGGGGGAGGTGCCCCGGTATCGTATCACCATCACACTCCTATCTTTACCGTTTTTCTTAGTTCGATCCTTTCAGTAATATCTTGATTTAGGAAAATAAAGTTTTAGTATGATTTAGTTTTGAGTTTTGCTTTATGATCCCTTTATGTAATCGAGTCCGTGAGCTATATAATAAAGATTAGTGTTGAGTCAAGGGCTTGATTATATTGCTATGATCTTGAGTGAATAAAAGAAAAGAGAAAAGAATAAAAAGAAATAAAAAGAGATCATATTGATCTTATGAAGAGTAATGACTTCACATAGAAAGAGTATGATGATTAAAAATTGTTGAGATTTGGCAAACATAGCTTTGGTCATCGTTGCAATTAATAGGAAGTAATAAAGAAAGAGAGGTTTCACATATAAATATACTATCTTGGACATCTTTTATGATTGGGAGCACTCATTTAAATATGACATGCTAAAGAGTTGAGGTTGGACAAGGAAGACAACGTAATGGGTTATGTTTTCTTATATCTGAGATAAAGTATATTGTCATGGATCATCTAACATGTTGAGCTTGCCTTTCCCCCTCATGCTAGCCAAATTCTTTGCACCAAGTAGAGATACTACTTGTGCTTCCAAACACCCTTAAACCCAGTTTTGCCATGAGAGTCCACCATATCTACCTATGGATTGAGTAAGATCCTTCAAGTAAGTTGTCATCGGTGCAAGCAATAAAAATTGCTCTCTAAATATGTATGATTGATTGGTGTGGAGGAAATAAGCTTTATACGATCTTGTGATGTGGAAGAAATAAAACTGACGGACTGCATAATAAAGGTCTATATCACAAGTGGCAATATAAAATGACGTTCTTTCGCATTAAGATTTTGTGCATCCAACCCTAAAAGCGCATGGCAACCTCTGCTTCCCTCTGCGAAGGGCCTATCTTTTATTATTATCTTCTACCTTATGCAAGAGTCATGGTGATCTTCACCTTTCCTTTTTACATTTTATCCTTTGGCAAGCACAGTGTGTTGGAAAGATCCTAATATATATATCTAATTGGATGTAAGTTAGCATGAGCTATTATTGTGGACATTACCCTTGAGGTAAAAGGTTGGGAGGCGAAACTATAAGCCCCTATCTTTCTCTGTGTCCGATTAAAACTCCGTAACCACAAGTGTTGCGTGAGTGTTAGCAATTGTGAAATACTAAATGATAGTTGAGTATGTGGACTTGCTAAAAAGCCCTGACATAGACTCTTTCTGATGTTTTGATAAATTGCAATTGTCTCAATGACTGAGATTATAGTTTGTTAGTTCTCAATGAGGTTTCTGGTTCATACTTTGCATTGTGAATAGATTATTACTTGAGCATAAGAAATCATACGACAATATCCATATATGTTGCTGTTATAAGATTAATCATGATGCCCTCATGTCCGTATTTTATTTTATCGACACCTCTACCTCTAAACATGTGGACATATTTATCGTTATTGGCTTCCGCTTGAGGACAAGCGAGGTCTAAGCTTGGGGGAGTTGATACGTCCACTTTGCATCATGCTTTTATATCAATATTTATTGCATTATGGGCTGTTATTACACATTATGTCACAATACTTATGCCTATTCTCTCTTATTTTACAAGGTTTACATAAGGAGGGAGAATGCCGGCAGCTGGAATTCTGGGCTGGAAAGGAGCAAATATTAGAGACCTATTCTGCACAACTCCAAAAGTCCTGAAACTCCACGAAAGTTGTTTTTGGAAATAATAAAAAATACTGAGCGGAAGAAATACCAGAGGGGGCCCACACCCTGGCCACGAGGGTGGGGGCGCGCCCTACCCGCTTGGCGCGCCCCCTGCCTCATGGGCCCCCTGTTGGCCCACCGGTGCCCATCTTCTGCTATATGAAGTCTTTCGTCCGAAGAAAAATCAGAAGCAAGCTTTCGGGACGAGACTCCACCGCCACGAGGCGGAACCTTGGCGGAACCAATCTAGGGCTCCGGCGGAGCTGTTCTGCCGGGGAAACTTCCCTTCGGGAGGGGGAAATCATCGCCATTGTCATCACCAACGCTCCTCTCATCGGGAGAGGGCCAATCTCCATCAACATCTTCACCAGCACCATCTCCTCTCAAACCCTAGTTCATCTCTTGTATCCAATTCTTGTCTCTAAGTCTAGGATTGGTACCTGTAGGTTGCTAGTAGTGTTGATTACTCCTTGTAGTTGATGCTAGTTGGTTTATTTGGTGGAAGATCATATGTTCAGATCCTTTATGCATATTAATACCCCTTTGATTATGAACAGGAATATGCTTTGTGAGTAATTACATTTGTTCCTGAGGACATGGGAGAAGTCTTGCTATTAGTAGTCATGTGAATTTGGTATTCGTTCGATATTTTGATGAGATGTATGTTGTCTTTCCACTAGTGGTGTTATGTGAACGTCGACTACATGACACTTCGCCATTATTTGGGCCTAGAGGGGGACATTGGGAAGTAATAAGTAGATGATGGGTTCCTAGAGTGACAGAAGCTTAAACCCTAGTTTATGTGTTGCTTCGTAAGGGGCTGATTTGGATCCATATGTTTCATGCTATGGTTAGTTTTACCTTAATACTTCTTTTGTAGTTGCGGATGCTTGCAATAGGGGTTAATCATAAGTGGGATGCTTGTTCAAGTAAGAACAGCACCCAAGCACCGGTCCACCCACATATCAAATTACCAAAGTACCGAACGTGAATCATATGAACGTGATGAAAACTAGCTTGACGATAATTCCCATGTGTCCTCGGGAGCGCTTTTCTCTATATAAGAGTTTGTCCAGGCTTGACCTTTGCTACAAAAAGGATTGGGCCACCTTATTGCACTTTATTTACCTTTATTACTTGTTGCTCGTTACAAATTAGCTTATCACAAAACTATCTGTTACCTATAATTTCAGTGCTTGCAGAGAATACCGTACTGAAAACCGCTTATCATTTCCTTCTGCTCCTCGTTGGGTTCGACACTCTTACTTATCGAAAGGACTACGATAGATCCCCTATACTTGTGGGTCATCAAGGTTCATTAAGGACTTCTCAACAATTTCTAGGCCCCTGACCAATCTCTTACAAAAAGATATTCCTTTTGTCTTTGATGATGATTGTGTAGAAGCATTTGAAATACTTAAGAAAGCATTGATTTCTGCACCTATTGTTCAGCCACCTGATTGGAATTAACCCTTTGAAATTATGTGTGATGCTAGTGATTATGCTGTAGGTATTGTTCTAGGGCAAAGAGTTGGTAAGAAATTAAATGTTGTTCTATATGCTAGTAAAACTCTAGACAATGCCCAGAGAAATTATGCTACTACTGAAAAAGAATTTTTAGCAGTTGTATTTGCTTGTGATAAGTTCAGACCTTATATTGTTGATTCTAAAGTAATTGTTCACATTGATCATGCTGCTATTAAATATCTTATGGAAAAGAAAGATGCTAAACCTAGACTTATTAGATGGGTTCTCCTACTACAAGAATTTGATTTGCATATTATTGATAGAAAGGGAGCTGAGAACCCCGTTGCAGACAACTTGTCTAGGTTAGAGAATGTTCTTTATGGCCCACTACCTATTGATGATAGCTTGCCTGATGAACAACTAGCTGTTATAAATGCTTCTCGTACTGCTCCATGGTATGCTGGCTATGCTAATTACATTGTTGCTAAATTTACACCACCTAGTTTCACATACCAGCAAAAGAAAAAGGTTTTCTATGATTTAAGACACTACTTCTGGGATGACCCACACCTTTATAAAGGAGTAGATGGTTTCATTAGACGTTGTATACCTGAGCATGAAGAGGAACAGATCCTACGCAAGTGTCACTCCGAAGCTTATGGAGGACACCATGCTGGAGATAGAACTGCACATAAGGTATTGCAATCCGGTCTTTATTATCTTGTGATGAATGTCAAAGAATTGGTAATATTAGTAGACGTCAAGAAATGCCTATGAATTATTCACTTGTTATTGAACCATTTGATGTTTGGGGCTTCGATTATATGGGACTGTTTCCTTCCTCTAATGGTTATACACATATTTTAGTTGCTGTTGATTATGTTACTAAGTGGGTAGAGGCTATTCCAATTAGTAGTGCTGATCATAACACCAACTCTATATATTCACGTTCTGGGAGAAAAAAAACCAGAGAGAAGGATTCATTGCGTTGTACGATACGGAGCCGCAGCCAAGCCCTAATCTCTCTAGGGAGGGCTGATCTGGAGTCCGTTCGGGGCTCCGAAGAGGGGAATCCGTCGCCGTCGTCATCATCAACCTTCCGCCATCACCAATTTCATGATGCTCACTGCCATGTGTGAGTAATTCCATCGTAGACTTGCTGGACGGTGATGGGTTGGATGAGATTTATCATATAATCGAGTTAGTTTTGTTAGGGTTTGATCCCTAGTATCCACTATGTTCTGGGATTGATGTTGCTATGACTTTGCTATGCTTAATGCTTGTCACTAGGGCCCGAGTGCCATGAATTCAGATCTGAACCTATTATGTTTTCATGAATATATGTGAGTTCTTGATCCTATCTTGCAAGTCATTAGTCACCTACTATGTGTTATGATCCGGTAACCCCGAAGTGAAAATAATCGGGACCACTCCCGGTGATGATCGTAGTTTGAGGAGTTCATGTATTCATTAAGTGTTAATGCTTTGGTCTGGTACTCTATTAAAAGGAAGCCTTAATATCCCTTAGCTTCCAATAGGACCCCGCTGCCACGGGAGGGTAGGACAAAAGATGTCATGCAAGTTCTTTTCCATAAGGACGTATGACTATATTCGGAATACATGCGTACGTTACATTGATGAACTGGAGGTAGTTCTGTGTCACCCTATGTTATAACGGTTGCATGAGAATCGCATCCGACATAATTATCCATCACTGATTCAATGCCTACGAGCTTTTCACATATTGATCTTTGCTTACTTACTTTTCCGTTGCCACTGTTACAATTACTACAAAACTGCTACTGTTAGTTTTGCCACCATTACCGTTACTTCCATACTGCTTTGCTACTAAATACTTTGCTGTAGATATTAAGTTATCCAGGTGTGGTTGATTTGACAACTCAATTGCTAATACTTGATGTCGGTGTACCAAAAGAAGGGGCGCACCTTTGTACCCCTTTACCTGTGCACGGGCAGGTGGAGCCGCGCCCACGGCCACACCAAGCAGAGCAGGGGAGGTGAACCAAGGAAAAACAGAAGCCCAAGACAGCCAGGTCAACGCCAAGACCAAGAACGCAAAGAAGCAGAGGGGCGGAGCAGTGTCCCTCGACAAGACCCTTGCCGGGGCAGCGCGCCCAAACACCAACAGGGCGAGCCACCCTTGAGCCCACGTCACCAACACCATCAGCCACGTGGGGCCAGGGCTCGGGAGGCACCTCCGTGGTGGCATGCAGATCTTTGTGAAGACATATTCAAGATCAGATGAGGATTAGAAGACAACGATCCTCGACAAGATCCTTGCCGGGGAGAGCCACGAGACCCCTGGCAAGATTCTTGCCGGGGATGACAGCGCGCCACGGCAAGACCCTTGCCGGGCCCCCCGGCAAGGCTCTCGCCGAAGACGCCAGCGGGGCCACTGCCAGACCCGCACCAGCCAAGTCTCCACCGCCGTTCGCATGCAGCTGCCAGCCCAAACCAGCTGGGCAGGCACCTGCGTGGCAACATGCAGCTTCCAGGCCAACTCAGCAGGCGCTTGCGTGGCGGCATGCAGATCTTCGTGAAGACCCTACCACCGCGCCACCTCTGCTGCCTGCCTGCCTACATGGCGCCGCACGCATCGCTGGACAGGGCGCGTGTCGAAGCAAGGAGGAGCGGCGACGGACGGGACGGGCCTCGCCCCCGTCCCCGATAAAGCTAGGGGACACCTCAGTGGCGCATTAAATGCGACTTGTCCTGTAATATGAGCAATAAGCTCGCAATACTGTACGCCTTTCCACCTCCAGTATGCCACTGTGGCAGCCCCTTTCGCCTATAAAAGGAGGCCCATGGCATACTGGAGGAGGATTCGGCTCTTTCGAACCACGCGCTCACCATAGCTAGTTCGAGAGCTCAAGAACTCTCTGAAATATACCCACCAAAGCAGGACTAGGGTTTTACGCATCCTCACGGCCCGAACCTGGGTAAACGATCCTTGTGCTGACTACTGATCCTGCTCTTCTTGCAACCCTGCGCCCCGGCAACCGTAGTAGGGATTCTTGTGATCCCATAGGTGTCGTTCCACACCGACACCTTTGGCGCGCCAGGTAGGGGGTGCAATTGTGAGAATCTGGTCTAGTAGCTAGCCTAGCGTTTCTTCATCATCATGGCTCCCAAGAAGAAGATGGCCACGGCGATCGGCTCGTCGGGGGCCGAACGGCCCGTACCCCTACGGGCGAGCAGCGGCCTGGTCGCGGACCGGACCCGGGCCGCGGTCTACGAGCACCAGCATCACCCTTGCAGTCAGAGCCAGGCGAGCGGCATCGTTCGCACGGCCGACGACCGGCCGCACGTCGCCAGATCCAAAGACGGAGCTGGGCCCCCCGCAGGCGGCGCGGGACCCTCTAGGGATGTGGTTGTGCCCCTCCGGGCGGCGCAGCGACCTCCAAGACGCCCACGCCGGCGACATCTGCGCGCTCTTCCCATGGTGTTCGCGACGAACAGCGTCACCAAGCCGGCGACCCTGGGCACCGCCGTGGGAAGATCCCTGTCCGCGGGATGAAGGAATTCAGTATGCCCGCCGAAGTGCTGGCGAAAATGGCGTGCAGCCGCTGGGCCGTGGTGGAGCTCCATCTAACATGGTTTGAAGTCGAAGCACGCCACGGTCCACGCAGATATCGCCGCCACCCACGCCAGCGGAAGCTTTGGCGCGCGCGCAGCTACTCCTCGACTTCCCTCCTGCTGCAGAGAAGCTCGACGAGTGGAGGGCCACCATCCGGAGCCTCGTCACTGTCGCCAACAAAGACGATCCGCCACCGGTGGGGCCCTCGGGTCGGCGCTCCACCGAGCCACCACATGCTGGCGCTGGGAGGACCGGGGAAGCTGTGGCCACAGTGCACTCTCCTCCTCCTCGCCAGCCGTCGTGGGCGTCTGCCCGTCGTGACGACGCTTGTGATAACATCTCTATAGCGTCGTCCGACCCGTGGACCCACCGCGGCCAACGCCAAGTTCTTCGAGAACGAGCTCACGAAGATGCTCGGACCACTATTGAGCACCGGCGTGATATGCGCCACCAGTCGGACAAGCGGGCGGGACCCGCTATGGACCACCTAGCACCGGGGGGTCCGGCGGCCTACCTTACGACGTGGGCTGCCCGGCCTTTACCCGTGAGCTGCGGCAGTTCCAGTGGCCGTCCCGCCGCACGTTCAAGCCCGACGTCGGCGAGAAGTACACTGGCAAGACCCATCCGTCCGAGTTCCTCAACATCTACACCACGCGATGCAGGCGGCCGGAGCTCGCGACGACAAGGTGCTTGCCAATTATTTTCCGCTGCGCTGAAGCCCAATGTTATGTCTTGGTTGATGCACTTGCCGGCGGATTCCATTTCTTCTTGGTCGGAGATGTGCCATGAGTTCGTTGGCGCCTTCACAGGAGGCAACCAAGCTCATGGCCAGGCCAGTGATCTGCATATCATTCCCCAGTAGGATGGGGAAACCCTGCGCAAGTACATCCAGAGGTTCAGCCGGGTGCAGTACAACATCCCTGACGTTCATCTCGCCGTTGTGATCAGCGCGTTCCACCAGAACGTGCGCAATCGCAAGATGCGCGAAGAGCTGGCGATGACCAAGGTTAAGGATGTGGCCGAGCTCTACGTTCTGGCCGATAAATGCGCCCGGGCTGAAGAGGGAAGGAAGTACCCCGGTGAAGACACCGGTGCGGAAACCGACACTACCGACGAAGACGCCGCCACCCCGACAAAGAAGGGACGGCGTCGCAACAGGAAATGCAAGGGCAAGGCCGTACTTGCCGTCGAGGGGTTTGACGACACCGGCGCTACCAAGAAGGTAAAGGCAGACGGCCGCGGCAAGGAGATTGCCGGGTGCGCCGCCTGCCGGGCCTTGGCAGCTGCCGACAAGCCAGGGGGCTCCGGCAAGCAGTACTGCAAGATCCACCGCACCAAGGGCCGCGACCTCCAGAACTGCCGACAAGTCGAGCTACTTGCTGAAAAGCAGAAGGCCGAGTATGAAAGGCGGGACAAGGAGAAAGGTCATGACGGTGCTGAGGGATCCGGCAAGAAGTGTGGCGGCCAAGGAAGCCGCCCCGGCAAGGACAACCAGCAAGAGAGGCCCGCCAGGGCCATGACAAGAAACAAGAAGACGATGATCACGGCAAGGACGACGAGTCCGGTGAGCAAGAGTTCCAGAAGGCTACGGAGGCCATGTGCGTCGATGGTGGCGCCTCGCTGCATACTTCTCACCGCCAGCTCAAGCAGTGGGCGCGTGAGATTACAGCGACGGAGCCATCGTTCGACGCTCAGAAGCCGCTAAGTGGTCCAGCACGCCCCTCATCTTTGACGCCGAGGACCACCCTGACCGCACGACCGCGGTCGGGTGTTTGCCATTATTGGTCTCACCAATGATACACAACCTCAAGGTGAACAAGATGTTGGTTGATGGCGGGGCCGGCCTGAACTTGATCTCGCCCATCATGATCAAAAGGCTTCAAATTCCTGATGAAGACCTCGAGGAAACGGGCACGTTTCAAGGGGTCAATCCGGGGAGGAGCCAGCCGAAGGGAAAGGTCATACTGCCCATGACATTTGGAGGAGAGTTGAACTATAGGACGGAGAGGATAATCTTCGACGTGGCCGAGATCCCCTTGCCCTACAACGGGATCCTCGGCCGCCCGGCACTAGCCAAGTTCTGGGCAGCATCACACTACGCGTACAACATGCTAAAGATGCCCGGGCCGTTGACCATCATGTCCGTCCCCTTCGACAAGAAGGACGCGCTGATTTGCGCCGACCAACTGTACCGGGAAGCAATTGCAGCAGCTGCCGTCAAGGCGCGTGCTCCTGCCGCTGAAGGCCCGGGAGGGAAGAAGAAGCCCGGCAAGACCTCTCGCACCCACTCCGGCAAGCGCACCTCCTCGGAGTGTTGTGCTACCGTCGAGGACATGCCAGAGAGCTCTACCGGCAAGAGCAAGAAATCCAGAGCTGAGCCGCGGCAGACTAAGAAGGTGTCCGCCAGGGAGGATGGCACGGGAGGGGCCTTCACCATAGGCTCCACCCTCGACAGCAAATAGGAAGGCGCGCTCGTCACCTTCCTGCGGGCGAATGTCGACGTGTTTGCGTGGCAAGCATCCGACATCCCGGGTGTTCCCCGGGAGGTGATTGAGCACCACCTAGCTGTCTGTCCTCATGTGCGGCCCGTCAAGAAGAAGGTCAGAAAGCAGGCTCTGGAGAGGCAGGAGTTCATCACAGAGGAGATCAGGAAGTTGGAAGCGGCAGGTTTGGTGAGAGGAGTGCTCCACCCGACGTGGTTGGCCAATCCGGTAGTGGTGCACAAGGCAAATGGGAAGTGGAGGCTGTGTATTGACTACACAGATATCAATAAGGCTTGTCCTAAGGACCCCTTCCCGTTGCCGCGCATCGACCAGATTGTCGAATCCAAAGCCGGGTGTGATCTGTTTTCATTCCTCGACGCCTACTCGGGCTACCACCAAATCTTCATGACAAGAGAAGATGAAGAGAAGACAGCATTCATCACCCCATGTGGTACGTATTGCTTTTTACGGATGCCTTTCGGGTTGAAGAGTGTTGGCTCGACGTTTGCAAGAGCAGTCCAAATTGGTTTTGAACCACAGCTCCATAGAAATATGGAAGCATACATGGATGACATAGTGGTCAAAACCAAAGACGGGGCAACTCTTGTACAAGATCTGGAAGAGACATTTGCCAACCTGCGCAAGATCAACCTCAAGCTGAACCCTGAGAAGTGTGTCTTCGGTGTTCCGTCCGGCAAGCTTCTCGGGTTCTTTGTGTCGTAGCGTGGGACCGAGGCAAACCCAGACAAAATCAAGGCTATTGAGCAGATTGAGGCGCCCAAGCGGACAAGGATGTGCGTCGACTCACCGGCTGGTCGCCGCCATGAGCCGATTCATCTCCAAGTCCGCCGAGCGCACCCTTCCTTTCTTCAAAATCTTGAAGAAGGTAGGCCCGATGGAGTGGACCCCAGAAGCCGAGGCAGCATTGCAGGATCTGAAGAAATACCTTTCCTCCACGCCAATACTGGTTGCGCCTAACCCACAAGAGCCGTAGCTGCTGTATCTAGCGGCGACGAATCAATTGGTCAGCGCCGCACTAGTGGCACAGAGGGAGGTCGGCGAGGAGGCAGTGACGGCGGCAGAACCAGCGGATGGTAAGCCAAAGGTTCCCCCGGCAGGGCCTGGTGCCGGCAAGGCGAGGCCCCCGGCAGAGTCTGATGCCACCAAGGCAGTGCCCGCGCAGTCGAGTGAGGTGGTGCAGAAGAAGAAAATGATGCAGCACCCGGTTTACTTTGTCAGCTCCCTCTTGCAGGGAGCTAGGTCGAGGTACTCCGATGTGCAGAAATTGCTCTTCGGCCTCCGTATGGCCTCAAGGAAGCTGCGTCCTTACTTCCAAGCCCATGAGATCACTTTCGTCACCCGCCTCCCGTTGCAACGGATACTGTATAACCCAGATGCAACCGGAAGGATTGTGGAATGGGCCTTGGAGTTACCAAGTTTCGGTTTGAAGTTTGAAAGTACCTCGACAATCCAGAGCAGAGTCTTGGCGGAGTTCATTGCAGAATGGACCTCAACGCCTGACGAAGAAATCCAGGAGACCACTTTCCCCGGCAAGGAAGCAGACCGCGACTGGATCATGTACTTTGATGGGGCTTTCTCGCTGCATGGCGCCGGTGCCGGTGTGCTTCTCGTCGCACCCACCGGAGAGCACCTCAAGTACATGATTCATATGCACTTTCCCAGGGAGATGTCCACCAACTACACTGCTGAGTACGAGGGATTGCTCGCCGGTCTCAGGATCGCGGCAGACCTCGGGGTTAAGAAGCTCATCGTCAGGGGTGACTCGCAGCTTGTTGTTAGGAAGGTCAGCAAGGATTACAAGAGCCCATTGATGCAGGCCTACGTAGATGAGGTGAGAAAGCTGGAGGAGCGCTTTGACGGCATCCAAGCGGAGCACATCCCTTGAGCAGAGAACGACATCGCCGATTACCTGTAAAAGTGTGCTGCATTCAAGCTACCTGTGGAGCCGGGTACCTTTTTGCTCTGTTTAACTCAGCCATCCGTCGAACCATCAACAGAGCAGAACAAGCGGAGGAAATCAGGTCCCGGCAAGTACCTTCCCGCCGAGCACCCTGGGACTGCCGGCAAGGATGTTGCCGTGCACACTGAGCCTGCCCAAGAGCAACTAGCTCCGGCAGGGCGTCAAGCCCTGACCGTAGAGACAGCCGCTCCCATGGTGGAAGAGATTCCTTTGGTCCTTGCCGTCGAGCCCCAGGCTCCGGCATGGGCATAGCATACCGTCCAATTCCTCCAAACAGGGAAGCTTCCTGAGGAGCAGGAAGAAGCGGAGAAAGTAGCCCGTCGGTCCGCCTTGTCCCAGTTCGTCGATGATGTCCTATACAGGAGGAGGCCCAACGGTGTGAAATTCAAGTGCATCCCCCGGGAGGAAGGACTGGAGCTGTTCGCGGAGATACATGGAGGCATATGTGGCTCCCACATAGGGACAAGGGCCCTTGCCGGCAAGGCGTTCCGGCAAGGTTTCTTCTGGCCCACTGCCCTCCAGGATGCGACGGCACTAGTAGCCAAGTTGGAAGCGTGTCAGTTCCATTCAAAGAAGCTTCATCAACCAGCTCAAGCCCTTCAAACAATCCCTCTCTCCTGGCCATTCTCGGTCTGGGGGCTCGATATACTGGGCCCTTTCCCCCGCGCTGTCGGGGGCTTTGAGTACTTGTACGTTGCAATCGACAAGTTCACAAAGTGGCCGGAAGTGGAAGCAGTGAGAAAGGTGACTGCTCAGTCAGCCGTCAAGTTCTTCAAGGGACTGGTCTGCCGTTTTGGTGTGCCAAACAGAGTCATCACCGACAACGGCACGCAGTTCACAAGCCACACCTTCATGCAATACATTCAAGACCTCGGTAGCAAGGTCTGTTTTGCTTCCGTGGCACACCCACGGAGCAACGGCCAAGCGGAGAGGGCAAATGCTGAAGTGTTGCGAGGCCTGAGAACGAAGACCTTTGACAAGCTGCACAAGAGTGGAAGGCGCTGGATTGATGAGTTGCCGGCGGTTCTTTGGTCGATCAGGACGACGCCAAATCGAGCCACCGGTCAGACACCCTTTGCCCTAGTATATGGGGCGGAGGCAGTTCTCCCCACGGAACTCATATACGGGTCACCTCGAGTGCTCGCTTATGATGAGCTTGAGCAAGAGCAGTTGCGGCAAGATGACGCAATGCTCCTTGAGGAAGATCGTCTTCGGGCGGCTGTGAGAGCAGCACGCTACCAGCAAGCCTTGCGCCGCTACCATAGCCGCAAGGTTCATGCCCGAAGCTTTGAGGAAGGCGACCTTGTTCTTCGGCGCGTTCAGTCGGCCAAGAATTCCAACAAGTTGACGCCAAAGTGGGAAGGCCCTTATCGGGTAATGCGAGTCACCAGGCCCGGCGCAGTCCGCCTGGAGACCGAAGAGGCTGTCCCAGTGAGCAACTCCTGGAACATCGAGCATCTTCGCAAGTTTTACCCGTAAGGCGCGGCTTTCCGGGCCTCCCGGCAAGCCACCTTTTGTACAAGCTTTGCCGGCAAGGCATGTAACCCTTTGTACAAAGCCAGGCGCAGACCCTGAGCACAAATAAATGAAGCGTTGCGCCCTAAGTTATAGCATGCATGCTAGGTCGAGTCTCTTCCTTGGTTAGGGTTGATAGTGCTTAGCGGCGACTAACCCCTAGCCTAGAGGTCGAGTGCGCGCCTATCTGTTTCTTTTCTGTCCTCCTTTGGTTCGCATGGCACATGAGCACTTCTGCTGAGCTACTTGGAAGAAAGGAAACGGACCGGCGTCCCGACCCCGGCAAAACCAGAGTTGCCGGGGGCTGCAAGCACAAGGATCCAACCGCGGCAAGACAAGGTTGCCGGGGCTGCATATCCAGATAAGTCTTTCATCCTCTATCATGCATTTCGGAATGGGACTGGGATATGTGAAACCTCATTTTATTTCTAGGCCACCGTGCTCCCCTTTTCTATACCCAAGGATTATCTCCTGGGCCCGGATTTGGTTGTAGTCGCGGTGGCAAGGAAGTAGAACGAGGAGCCTAAGCCCGCTTCATCCCTGCCTCCGCCAGGAGCGCGAGAATGGTCGACCGAAGTGGGGGGACGGCAAGGCCTGTTGCCGGGGGAA
This sequence comes from Triticum aestivum, assembly GCF_018294505.1. NCBI lineage: Eukaryota > Viridiplantae > Streptophyta > Magnoliopsida > Poales > Poaceae > Triticum > Triticum aestivum. The sequence goes on along the minus strand of NC_057814.1, from coordinate 579,092,179 downwards.
AAACGTTTATGTTAAAATTGTAACAAGGATTCGCGCCTTGTCGCGGGGTCTACCCACGAACGAAAAACCCGGCAAACATCCCTTTTTCATTAAAAAAACATCCCACACAGGTACAGTCCGTACGGAATGAAAAACATGAACAAGGGGGATTACAAGCTTTAAATTTAACAAGGCCCGAAGGCTTACAGATGAAAAAAAAGATGAGATGCCCGTGATCCCTTTCTTGTCCCTCTCCTCAGGAGGCAGGTAAAGGAGGCGAAAGGGCAAAAGGGGCGCCTAGGCAAGCTACGAGCAGCAGAAAGCACCAAGAGAACACCTCGGTGGCCGCCCACGGGTGGGCCGGTGATGACGGTGCCGGAAAGGAGCTGGAAGATGAGGCGGCAGGACCAGCAATACGCGATGAAGGCATCGGTGCCCGCGTACTCCGAGTTGACGGCCTTGCCGCCGGCCCTCTTCCTCTTTCGCAGCCTCCCGACGCCAGCCGCCCAAGGAGACGGCCCCGAGAAGTTCAAGGAGCTGGCCCCACCCCCGGCAAAACTCTGCCGGAGGAGCGGCCAGGTGCAGATGCTGCTGCTGCCGCACCCGCCCAGGCGCGGGGCGTCCGACGCCTAGTCGGACTCGTCCCCGTCATCTGCCCCGCTGTCCTCCTCATCACTTTCGCTCGAGGAAGAGCTTCCATCGTCGGAATGTCCGTCGGAGGAGCTCTCCACGCAGCACTTCAGGCGAGTCCCGAAGTCTCCGAAGACCTTGACGGAGAGCAGGCCGTCCTCCATTAATTTGAAGTAGAGGACGAGCCCCGCCGTCAGGCTGTGGATGCGAGCGAACGTCTTCCACCCACGACGGAGGTACATGACCCGAGGAGCCGGGAAGTCGACGTCGACCCGCGTGCCCCCATTCCCACATCCCCTCATGTGCAATCTTAGGGATTGGGGCGGGTCACGATCCATCTCCCGAGCAAACGGGGCGGGAAGACGAAGACGGCGACGCGGAGGCCGGCGCAGCCTGATGAAGAATTCGCGGGGCTGGTCTCCGACATGGCCTTCCATCGGAAAAGGCATCATTGGCGGGGGCGAAGCTGGCGCGCCGCCCCGTCCTCCTCTTCCCCGAGCACTACGAACTCTGCCCCGGCCTCTCCCACGGCCTCGCCGCCTCCCCCTTCCCCTCGCGTCCGGCTCCACCACCGCGGGCTCAGGAGGGGGAGGGACGCGCTGTCGAGCGGCGACCCTCGCCGCCACCGACGAGGGACCAGGATTCCCTTTCTCCATGGCGAGTGAAAGGAAGAAGCGGAAGCAGGAGGGGATAGATGATAGAAGAGCGCGCGATGCCATCCCCCCCTTCCCCCTCCTTATAAAGGGGCGGGGTCGGGGCTCGGCCGCCCCGCTCGGCCCTTCCAGCCACCAGAGGCGCAGGGAATCGAGACCGACCCGCTGCCCCAACCAGCGACGGCCCAGTTTCCCGCCTCCTCCGCTTGCCACCCCAAGCACATGGAGGACGTGTGGCGAACGTGTAGAATCGAGGGGACGGGTGAAGCGACCTCTCCCCACCTCGTGATCGTGGGGTGTGGACGCCTTGAAGACCGCAACCCGGCCCCGCGGAGTAAATAAGCCGCGCCTCCACGCCTCCCTCCTTTCATGGGGGAGGCGCGCACTGCCCATTTACTGCGATGTGACACATGCGTGCAGGAACCGCCCCACGCATGCCACCCACGTCACGCGCGCCCTTCCACGTCGCGCATTCAACGCGGGTCGTGGGAAGCGCAGCGCGCGAAAAGTTTTACCGCAGTAAAAACTGCTCCGCCTTCCCGTGCACCGTTTTGGGCCTTGCCCAACAACGTGTCGCGCTTATGTGTGGCCCAGGCCCGGCGGCTCCTGTCGGTGTACAAAAGAAGGGGCGCACCTTTGTACCCCTTAACCTGTGCACGGGTAGTCGGAGCTGCGCCCACGGCCACACCAAGCAGAGCAGGGGAGGTGAACCAAGGCAAAACCGAAGCCCAAGACAGCCAGGGCAATGCCAAGACCAAGAACGCAAAGAAGCAGAGGGGCGGAGCAGTTTCCCCCGGCAAGACCCTTGCCGGGGACTTCCTCAGCAGCCCCGGCAAGACCCTTGCCGGGGCAGCGCACCCAAACACCAACAGGGCGAGCCACCCTTGATTCCACGTCCCCAACACCATCAGCCACGTGGGGCCAGGGCTTGGGAGGCACCTCCGTGGAGGCATGCAGATCTTTGTGAAGACCTATTCAAGATCAGATGAGGATTAGAAGACAACGATCCTCGACAAGATCCTTGCCGAGGAGAGCCACGAGACCCCCGGCAAGATTCTTGCCGGGGACGACAGCGCGCTACGGCAAGACCCTTGCCGGGCCCCCTGGCAAGGCTCTCGCCGAAGATGCCAGCGGGGCCACTGCCAGACCCGCACCAGCCAAGTCTCCACAGCCGTTCGCATGCAGCTGCCAGCCCAAACCAGCTGGGCAGGCACTTGCATGGCAACATGCAGCTTCCAGGCCAACTCAGCAGGCGCCTGCGTGGTAGCATGCAGATCTTCATGAAGACCCTAACACCGCGCCACCTCAGCTGCCTGCCTGCCTACATGGCGCCGCACGCATCACTGGCCAGATCTCGTGTCGAAGCGAGGAGGAGCGGCGACGGACGGGACGGGCCTTGCCCCCGTCCCCGATAAAGCTAGGGGACACCTCAGCGGCGCATTTAATGCAACTTGTCCTGTAATACGAGCGATAAGCTCGCAATACTGTATGCCTTTCCACCTCCTGTATGCCACTGTGTCACCCCTTTCGCCTATAAAAGGAGGCCCATGGCATACTGGAGGAGGATTCGGCTCTTTCGAACCACGCGCTCACCATAGCTAGTTCGAGAGCTCAAGAACTCTCTGAAATATACCCACCAAAGCAGGAATAGGGTTTTACGCATCCTCGCGGCCCAAACCTGGGTAAACGATCCTTGTGCTGACTACTGATCCTACAATTCTTGCAACCCTGCGCCCGGCAACCGTAGTAGGGATTCTTGTGATCCCATAGGTGTAGTTCCACACCGACAGGAATATTCTTTGGCTCCCCTTGTGTCGAATCAATAAATTTGGGTTGAATACTCTATCCTCGAAAACTGTTGCGATCCCCTATACTTGTGGGTTATCAAGACTATTTTCTGGCGCCGTTGCCGGGGAGCATAGCTCTATTCTTTGAGTCACTTGGGATTTATATCTGCTGATCACTATGAGGAACTTGAAAGACAAGGAAACCAAAATTTACCCCTCAACTACGAGGGGAGGTAAGGAACTGCCATCTAGCTCTGCACTTGATTCTCCTTCTATTTTGAGTAAACTTGCGACACCTAAACCTGCTTCTACTATTAATTCTGATATGGCGCATGTTATTGATGATGCCACTTCTGCTATGCATGATACTTATGATGAAACTACTTCTATGCTTGATAATACTGTGCCCCTAGGTGAATTTCTTGATGAACAACTTGCAAGGGCTAGAGAGAATGAAATTATTGAAACTGATAATATTGATGAAAGTGACGATGAAGATTCCCCCCCCCAAGATATGAATTGCCTGTTGTGCCTGAGGGTTATGTTATGGATGAAGAAACTGCTAGAGATTTTCTTGCTTGCAATGATAGATATAATCTTAAGAAATTATTAGCTAAGCTGAAAGAAAAATCTTTGAATGCTAGAATGAAATATGACCCTGCTTTTGCTACTTCACCTATCTATATTTCCGATAAGGATTATGATTTCTCTATAGATCCTGAGATAATTACTTTGGTTGAATCTGATCCATTTCATGGTTATGAATCTGAAACTGTTCTGGCACATCTTACTAAACTAAATGATATAGCCACCCTATTCACTCATGAGGAAAATTTTGTTACTACTATATCCTTAAGCTATTTCCGTTCTCATTAAAGGGTGATGCAAAAACATGCTTTAATTCTCTTGATCCTGGTTGTGTGCGTAGTCCCCAGGATATGATTTATTACTTCTCTGCTAAATATTTGTCTGCTCATAAGAAACAAGCTTCCTTAAGAGAAATATATAATTTTGTGCAAATTGAAGAAGAGAGCCTCCCACAAGCTTGGGGGAGGCTTCTCCAATTACTTAATGCTTTGCCTGATCATCCTCTCAAGAAAAATAAAATACTTGATATATTTTATAATGGACTAACCGATGCTTCCAGAGACTACCTGGACAGTTGTACCGGTTGTGTTTTCAGGGAAAGAACAGTTGATCAAGCTGAATTGCTATTGAATAATATGTTAAGTAATGAAAATAATTGGACACTTCCTGAACCAACTCCTAAGCCAACTCCAAAGAAAAGGGGTATTCTATTTCTCAGTCCTGAAGATATGCAAGAGGCAAAGAAATCTATGAAAGAAAAGGGTATTAAAGCTGAAGATGTTAAGAATTTACCACCTATTGAAGAAATACATGGTCTTGATAACCCGACACAGGTAGTAAAGGTAAATTCTCTCTATAGATTTGATGGAGGTGATATTCCTCGTTATAAGTCTGCTAGCCAATGCTTAGATGAGTTTGATAATTTTATTGTTAAACAAGAAAACTTCAATGCTTATGTTGGTAGAAAATTGCGAAGTAATGCTAATATAATCAAACAATTGAGTGATTATATGTCTAGAGTTAAAGGTGAACTTAAACTCATTAGTAAACATGCTTCTATGGTTACCACTCAAGTAGAACAAGTGCTTAAAGCTCAGAATGATTTGCTCAATGAACTAAATAATAAGAAAAATGATAATGTTGTTAGAGTTGTGCCTAGAGGGGGTAAAATGACTCAGGAACCTTTGTATCTTGAGGGCCACCCTAAGAGAATTGAGCAAGATTCTCAGAGAACTAATGTTGATGCACCTAGTCCTTCTAAGAAGAAGAAAAAGAAAAATAACAGGACTTTGCATGCTTCTAGTGAACCTATTGTTGACACACCTGAGAATCCCAATGATATTTCTATTTCTGATGCTGAAACACAATCTGGTGATGAACATGAACCAAGTGATAATGTCAATGATGATGTTCATGTTGATGCTCAACCTAGCAATAACAATGATGTAGAAATTGAACCTGTTGTTGATCTTGATAACCCACATCAAAGAATCAACGTTATGATAAGAGAGACTTTGTTGCTATGAAGCAAGGTAAAGAAAGAGAACCATGGGTTCAGAAACCCATGCCTTTTCCTCCTAAACCATCCAAGAAAAAGGATGATGAGGATTTTGAGCGCTTTGCTGAAATGATTAGACCTATCTTTTTGCGTATGCGTTTGACTGATATGCTTAAAATGAATCCTTATGCTAAATACATGAAAGATATTGTTACTAATAAAAGAAAGATACCGGAAGCTGAAATTTCCACCATGCTTGCAAATTATACTTTTAAAGGTGGAATACCTAAGAAACTTGGAGATCTAGGAGTACCAACTATACCATGCTCCATTAATAGAAACTATGTTAAAACTGCTTTATGTGATCTTGGAGCCGGTGTTAGTGTTATCCTCTCTCTTTATATCGTAGACTTGATTTCAATAAGTTGACACCTACTAAAATATCTTTGCAAATGGCCGATAAATCAACTGCTATACCTGTCGGTATTTGTGAGGATGTGCCTGTTGTGGTTGCAAACGTTACTATTTTAACAGACTTTGTTATTCTTGATATTCCCGAGGACGATAGTATGCCGATTATCCTTGGTAGACCCTTTTTGAATACTGCAGGGGCTGTTATTGATTGCAACAAAGGTAATGTCACTTTTCATGTTAATGGTAATGAGCATACGGTACACTTTCCGGGGAAACAATCTCAAGTCCACGGTATCAACTCTATTGGAAAAATTCCATCGATTATTATTGGAGGTTTTCAATTTTCTCTTCCTACTGTCAAAAAGAAATATGATATTCTTATTGTTGGGGACGTGCATATCCCCGTTGAGGTAACCTAGTGCTATTCGAAAATTCTCCGGTTCCATGCGATTCGGAATGAGTTTGTTAACAAGACTTGATCAACTTTGTTAGTGGATTCCTTTTGATGAGCATGAGATGGATGAAGTTAGAAAGCACAACTCTCTGTACCCTCCTTTTACTTTCTGTTATTTAGATTTAATAAAGCAAAAATAGTATTTTCTGTCTGTTTTCTGGATTATCCTTGCAATAAAAATACCCCGAAAATAAAAGTTCTCCAAATGCCTTGAAATTGAAATATGATTTTTTGTAGAATATTTAAGAATATCTGGCAGTGAGAACACATCAGGGGGAGCCACCACCTCGCCACGAGGGTCCAGGGCTGCCCACCCCCCTGGGCGCGCCACCTGCCTTGTGGGCCCCACGTGGCCCCCCTCCACTTATTCCAGCACCCACACACTTCGTCTTCCTCCAGAAAAAATCCACACACAGCTCAAACTCGTGTTCTAGCTCATTTTGCTGCGATTTTCGACCTCCTTGCTCAAAGCTCCATTCGAAAAACTGCTTTGGGGGATTGTTCTTGGGTATGTGACTCCTCCAATGGCCCAATTAGTTTTTGTTCTAGTGCTTTATTTATTGCAAATTTTTGCTTCTTAGGCGACCCTGTTCTTGAGCTTGCATGTCAAATTTATTTGGTCCCAAGTAGTTCTAATGCATGATATAGTCTCTAGGCACTTGTGGGAGTAGTTGCTATCAATTTTATTGAGTTTGGTTCACTTTTATTTTGAGTAATTAAAAATTTCAGAAATTTTCAGAAAAAGAAAATGATGAAGAGATTGTTGAGAGGCTCTTCGAGCCGAAGCTCGAAGGATAAGAAAAGTGATGAGGATAAGAAGCCCAAATATAATCTCCCTCACACTGCGGAGGTTCAGCCGTGTGAATGGCCTTGTGATGAGTTCTTGAGAGCAGCCGGGATTCATGAAGATTTTTATTATTTGGCCGAGAATGCAGGCCGCATCGACTTCCTCCACGACCAGCTCGAACAGTATCTCCAACTCACTAATATTTTTGTGCAAAATTTTCATTCCATGCTAGGAGATCACCACCTTCGGTGGATTTTTATTTATATGATGAGTATAGGGAAATGTCACTTTATGATTTTTGTGTGATTTGCAAGTTGCCTTTTGAGGGCAGTGTCGAGGAACCACATCCTAGGGATGTGGCAGGATTTATTGATATGATTGTTGTAGGGGAAACGAGAAAAGTGTCAGAAGCAAGAACTACTAGCATACATTTCCCTGTTCTACGTTACTATGCAATATTAGCTAGTAGATGTTTAATTGGTCGCGGGAACAGTGGGGGCCTCAATGCTCCTGACCTCGCCATTTTGTGTCATGCTTTATTCCGTGACAGAACTTTCAGTTTAGGTGCTATGGTTGCTAAACGGTTGAGCCTAAATCGTACAAAGCGCCCCATTTTTGGAGCTATCTTTGCTTCGCGTCTTGCTAAATATTTTGAGACACCTATTAGACACTATAAGAATGAAGAAAAGTTGTTGCCCCCTATTTTCTTAGACTATAAAAGTATGCTAGCACATGATTTTATTTGCAATGATAAGGAGAAGAGACTCATTTATAACCTGGTATTCGGTGAAAAGACTTGTCAGATTATTACCCTGTCTGCACCTTCTTTGTTTAATATTTATTCAGGCACATACATCATCCTGCCCGATGATATTTATGCATATTGGGAGCGAACACGATCCCCAGAGCCTAAGCCTGAGCCTGAGCCATCTCCTGACCCATATCCGCCGTCTGTTTACCAGTGGGATCCGGAGGAGCTCGCCAACCAGTGGCACCCCGAGGATCCTCCTCAGTACACTGGAGAGGACCACTTTGATCCATGGGCATAGACCAACTTAGGCCAAAAGCCTAAGCTTGGGGGAGTATGTATTTCTCACCGATATTATATTCATGTTCACACACTCATTCCAGTTGCCGGTGCTCATACTTTTTCATTGTACTATCCATGCTAGTTTGTTTTATTTTTTAGTTTTCTTCTTGTGTGTTTGAATAACCTTAAGAAAAACCAAAAAAACTAGTTGTAGCTTTTAGCTAGTTTACTTTCCATGCCTGTAGTAGTAATAATTAAAGGAAAACCCAAAAATATTTCTCGTTCTTCTTTTACTTGTTGGGAGCTTTCCCATGTAAATAGTTTTATTTCCTTTCTTTTCTTTGGGGGTCGAGAGGAGAAGACCATAATGAAAATGTTGAAGTGGCTCTTATATGCATTATTGTTGACCTAACAAAGAGCCCATGTTACTTTGTCTTCTCCCTTGAATTAAATGCTTGCAGATTCCAGCTTAGTCCAATGCACGTGCACTATTATTATTATCCACACCGTTGGGTCGTGCAAGTGAAAGGCAATAACGACGATATATGATGGACTGATTGAGATGAGAGAAGCTGGAATGAACTCGACCTACTTGTTTTTGTAAATATGATCAGTTCATCGTTCCTCATTCAGCCTATTATGAATGAAACATGTTTGCAATGACAATTAGAGATTATAGTTGCTTATGCCATGCTAAATTAGCTACGAGTTTATAATGGTTTACCTTGCGTGCCAACATGCTATTAAAATGGTTGTGATGTGGTATTTTAGGGTGGTATCCTCCTTTGAACGATTCGAGTGGCTTGACTTGGCACATGTTCACGCATGTAGTTGAAACAAAATCAACATAGCCTCCACGATATTTATGTTCATGGTGAATTATATCCTACTCATGCTTGCACTCAGTGTTGGTTAATTTTAATGCATGTTCATGATTGTTGTCGCTCTCTAGTTGGTCGCTTCCCAGTCTTTTTCTAGCCTTCACTTGTACTAAGCGGGAATACTGCTTGTGCATCCAACTCCATAAACCCCAAAGTTATTCCATATGATTCCACCATACCTTCCTATATGCGGTATCTACCTGCCGTTCCAAGTAAATTTGTATGTGCCAAACTAAACCTTCAAATGAAATTATGTTTTGTATGCTTGAATAGCTCATGTATCAACTAGGGCTGTCTGTATCTTCCATGCTAGGCGGGTTATTCTCCAGAGGAGTGGACTCCGCTCCACACTCACGAGAAAATGGCTGGTCCCATGCTCAAACCAAATCAAAATAATTGCAAACAGAACTCCCCCAGGACTGTTGTTAGTTGGAGGCACCCGTTGTTTCGGGCAAGCCATGGATCGATGCTTGTTGGTGGTGGGGGAGTATAAACTTTACCATTCTGCTTGCGAACCGCCTATAATGTGTATAGCATGGAAGATATCGAGATCTCTCGGTTGTTATGTTGACAATGAAAGTATGCCGCTCAAAATATTATTTATCTCTATTTCAAAAACCGAGCTCTGGCACCTCTACAAATCCCTGCTTCCCTCTGCGAAGGGCCTATCTATTTACTTTTATGTTGAGTCATCATACTATTATTAAAAAGTACCAGTTGGAGAGCACCGCTGTCATTTGCATCCATTACTATTAATTTATGTTGAGTATGACTATGACTGGATCTCTTTTACCATGAATTACAATGTTTAGTCAGTCCTTGATCTTCAGAGGTGCTCTGCATTTATGTTTTGCTGTCTCGGAAAGGGCTAGCGAGATACCATCTTGTTATATCATATTATGATTGTTTTGAGAAAGTGTTGTCATCCGAGATTTATTATTATTGCTCGCTACTTGATTATGCCATTTATATCAGTAAACATGAGGCCTAAGTGTTATTGTGAATATGGTTAGTTCATAATCTTTGCTGAAAACTTGAATGCTGGCTTTACATATTTACAACGACAAGAGCAAACAGCGTTTGTAAAAGTTTTTCTTTATCACTTTCAGTTTATCAACTGAATTGCTTGAGGACAAGTAAAGGTTTAAGCTTGGGGGAGTTGATACGTCTCCATTGTATCTACTTTTCCAAACACTTTTGCCCTTGTTTTGGACTCTAACTTGCATGATTTGAATGGAACTAACCCGGACTGACGCTGTTTTCAGCAGAATTGCCATGGTGTTATTTTTGTGCAGAAATAAAAGTTCTCGGAATCACCTGAAACTTCACGGAGAATATTTTTGGAATATATTAAAAATACTGGCGAAAGAATCAAGACAAGGGCGCCCACACCCTGTCCATGAGGGTGGGGGCGCGCCCCCTGTCTCGTGGGCCCCCTGGAGCTCCACCGACCTCAACTCCAACTCTATATATTCACGTTCGGGGAGAAAAAAATCAGAGAGAAGGATTCATCGCATTTTACGATACGAAGCCGCCGCCAAGCCCTAATCTCTCTTGGGAGGGTTGATCTGGAGTCCGTTCGGGGCTCCGGAGAGGGGAATCCGTCGCCGTCGTCATCATCAACCTTCCTCCATCACCAATTTCATGATGCTCACCGCCGTGTGTGACTAATTCCATCGTAGGCTTGCTGGGCGGTGATGGGTTGGATGAGATTTATCATATAATCGAGTTAGTTTTGTTAGGGTTTTATCCCTAGTATCCATTATGTTCTGAGATTGATGTTGCGATGACTTTGGTATGCTTAATGCTTGTCACTAGGGCCCGAGTGCCATGAATTCAGATCTGAACCTATTATGTTTTCATGAATATATGTGAGTTCTTGATCCTATCTTGCAAGTCATTAGTCACCTACTCCCGGTGATGATCGTAGTTTGAGGAGTTCATGTATTCACTAAGTCTTAATGCTTTGGTCCGGTACTCTATTAAAAGGAGGCCTTAATATCCCTTAGTTTCCAATAGGACCCCGCTGCCACGGGAGGGTAGGACAAAAGATGTCATGCAAGTTCTTTTCCATAAGCACGTATGAATATATTCGGAATACATGCCTACGTTACATTGATGAACTGGAGCTAGTTCTATGTCACCCTATCTTATAACTATTGCATGAGAATCGCATCTGACATAATTATCCATCACTGATCCAATGCCTACGAGCTTTTCACATATTAATCTTTGCTTAGGTACTTTTCTGTTGCCACTCTTACAATTACTACCAAACTGCTACTATTACTTTTGCCACTGTTACCGTTACTTCCGTACTACTTTGCTACTAAATACTTTGCTGCAGATATTAAGTTATCCAGGTGTGGTTGAATGGACAACTCAACTGCTAATACTTGAGAATATTCTTTGGCTCACCTTGTGTCGAAACAATAAATTTGGGTTGAATACTCTACCCTCGAAAACTGTTGCGATCCCCTATACTTGTGGGTTATCAGTGTCCCACTTGGGCCTGGCCAACGCCTCAGATGGCGAGTCGCTTTCAGCTGCAATCCTGTGCTGCTCTCTCTACAAAAGGAACAAGAATCGTTTACAAAAATGACTAAACGTGCAGTCGAATTAATTAGAAACTAAAATTACCAGGAGTCTCATGAACTCCGTCGTGACCGCGTCCATCTCAAAAATCTTCTTCAGTGGGTCCAAACGGTACCGGGCCCTGAGGACGTCACGCTCCTGCGGGACGGTGAACTCCGCCAAGGGGTCTAGGATGCCCAGACTTACGCGTTCCGTGTCCTCCTTGGCCCATATTGACCTCTTCCCTGCGTAACCACGGCTTCCAAGGTGGTGGCACCCCATGTTCCTCTCTTGAAGCCCCTTCATGTACTTCGACTTTTCTTTGGCAGCTTCGGCATCGCAAGCCGCCTTGAATATTTCAAATTGTTCTTCCGTAATTGTCGAATTATCCTTTACAATCTCGAAGTAGGGTTCCTTTTTTTATCGATGATCCTTGCTTTCACCCTTACTTTCCAGGCGGCCAACGCGTCGTTAAACTTGCTCATGGCGTGTTTGTTTATCTTCTTCGTTGTTGGTTCTTTATCTGGAGTAGTATATTTCTTTTCATCCCAGCCCAGGAACAAGAATACCTGGTGCAGCTTCGTTAGGAGGGAGGGCCTCATATTTTCTATCTTCCCTAGTTTCTCATCATTGATGGTGGCGGTTGTCCGTACGATGCATCCTATTTGATAGCCGTAGCATGCTCGCGCTTCCACAGGTTTTTTGGCTCAGAATTGCCGTCGTCCACCTCCGTGACCACCACTCTAGTAGTGATGAGCTGGTTTGGGCGTCGACATCTCCTCTTCGGTTTCAGTTCTCTACCGGCTTTGCCAGTCTCGGTGCCGGTCTCTATGCTGGTCTGGGTCTCAACGCCAGTCTCGGCGCCGGTCTCTATGTCGGTCTCAGATGTGACAGGTGGGCCCAGCAACGACAACCGTTGATCGTCGACAAGGTTCAATATTCGTCTGCCGCCAGGTAAACGTCGTCGCAATCACCAGAACCCTGTCCTTCATTGTTGCTAGCCATGTTTCCTATGATTAAATCTAGTCAATTAATTCTAGACCTAATAAAATGAATAATGACATAAAAAGGCCTATGTTTTGCACGAACGTTGATTCCTTCCCGGTGCGACAAATCCCGGGCACTCGATATGTCCTAGTTTGTAGCACAAGTCATGCCGAAATTCACGAAAAATTTCTACATGACCCTTGCTAAAAAGTGGACAAATCGAGCACCTGAAATTAGGCGGAACGGAAATGAATCAACATTCCGGCAAAACATATAGGCCACTCGGCTTCATTCCCTATAAACAACAAAAGGCCACTTGGGCACAATCGAACCACTTCAACGAAAAGATATAACATGACCACTTCAATGAAAAGATATAATCAACAATAATGGAATATGCAAATGAACATCAATGACATATATCATATAACATCAATTCTGTTTTTTGTTTATAGCAAAATGCCATAGCAACTGTTTTTTATTTTTAGCTAAATGCTTTTGTTTTTTGTTTAAAGCTAAAAGTCTTGGAAGGGGTCATCTTCAAAATACAACTTGCCTAAATTATTTTCCTTGAAAAATAGTGGTCTTTTCAAAAATCAAAAACCTTTGAAAAATGACCTCACTAAACACTTCTCTGCCTAGGACAGAACCCAAATTATATTCTAGCTATTCCTTTCACACACACACACACATTATTTTCGCTAACCCTCCTCGACCTAGGACAGAACCCAATTAAATTGCAAGGGAACTCCATTTTCTCTAACCCTTCTGACCTAACAAACCTAGTTAACCTAGTTTACCAAGATAATTAACCTAATTAAACTAGTTAACCTAGCTAGTTCTCTGTTAAAGCCATAACTAAATTTTTGCACTAACCTAGATAATTAACCTAATTAAACCAGTTAACCTAACTAGTTCTTTGTCAAAGCCCTAACTAAATTTTTGCACTAACCTAGATAATTAAACTAGTTAACCTAGCTAGCTAGTTCTCTGCCCAATGTTTGTGCTATGCATGAGAGAGAGGAGGGGTGGAGGCTTACAGAGGATGGCTCCGGTGGTGGCGAGGGAGGCAGGGGTGGCAAGGGAGGCAGGGGCGTCTCCGGTGACGGCGAGGGAGGCAGTTGTGGAGAGGGAGGCAGGGGCATCGAGGGTGGCTCCATTGGTGGCGAGGACGGCTCCGGTGGCCTTGATGAGGACGTGCGGCTCCGGTGGCGTTGGGGGCGGCTCAAGTGGCGTCGAAGGCGCATGACTCTGGTGGCTCCCGGGGGCGTCGACGTCGGCAGGAGACTGCGGCGAAGTGGGGCGACGGCGAAGTGGGGAGACAGCGGCAAAGTGGGGCGAGGGATCTTTGGGTGATAAGTGGTGGCCGGGGGGGGAGGGAAACCGGGCAGGGGTTAAGTCAAACGTAGCGGTAGCACTGCAAGTAAAAACACGCGATAGCTAAGTTAGCTATAGCGCTTTTCACAAAACACGCTACTGCTATAGCTATTTATTTTCATTTTCTTTTCTTATTTCCTTTTCGCTTTCTATAGTGGGGGTCAAGAAAACGCGCTGGTGCTATATTATCTATAGCGCCTGTTATGGAGAGACGCTACTGCTATGCCTTTCTCTTTTATTTTTATTTTTCTTTATATTTTATTTTTTCCTTTCTCCTTTATCTATTTCTTTCATTTTCATTTACTTTCTATTTGTTTTTAATTTTATTTTATTTTCATTAGCAGTGGCGCTTTTCACAAAAACGTGCTGCTACAATAATCTTAGCGGTAGTGCTGTTTGCCCAAGATCGCTACTACTATTAGTAGCCTATCGGCTTAGTAGTGGGGATTTTAGGAGTAGCGTTTTTCCATCGAGAAGCGTTACTGCTACACCCGTATCTGTAGTGTGGTTCACGTGCACGCGCTACTACTATGTAGCACCAGCGCCCCATTTTAACCAGCGCTAGTGCTAAATTTTGTGTATAAGGTTTTCCCTAGTAGTGGTTTCATCGCTGGAAAATTGCAGATCAACAAGGCGGCACATGATTCCATGCCCAGAAGCGGCACAGAAAATCGTTTGTGATGCAGGGTTAGATAAAACGATGCAAACAACTTATTTTGCCGAGATCTACTCTCGGCATAGTTGGCTTTTTCCGAGAGTAGCTCTTGGTAAAAGGTAAACCCTAGATCTCATCGAGGACTTTTACCGAGTGTTAACTCGGTAAAAGGTAAACCCTAGATCTTCTTTAGGACTTTTACTGAGAGCAGCACCCTGTAAAAGGTAAACCCTAGATCTACTTTAGGACCTTTATCGAGTGCCGCACCGACAGGCTCTCGGGAAAGGTCCGCGGGACACTTAAATGTATTCCCCATGCTGCTTTCACTCATTTCTTCTCCCTGCCGCCCCCACACTGTCGGCGCCCCCCGGCCGCCCACTCCCCTCCGGCACCCTCCCCAACCGGCCGGCGCCCCTGCACCCTGTCGGCGCTCTCCCACCTCTTCGGAGCCCTCTCCCATCCCGCGGTCGCCCCCACCCCGTCGGCTCCCTCACCCCACCGGCGCCCCCTGCCCCCACTTGGTGAGCTTTTCCTTCCCAATGAATGGATGAATGATATATGGGTGCTTGGATGAATGCTAGATGGATATATTGAAGGAAATATGCCCTAGAGGCAATAATAAAGTTATTATTTATTTCCTTATATCAAGATAGATGTTTATTATTCATGCTAGAATTGTATTAACCGGAAACATAATACATGTGTGAATAAATAGACAAACAGAGTGTCACTAGTATGCCTCTACTTGACTAGCTCGTTAATCAAAGATGGTTATGTTTCCTAGCCATAGACATAAGTTGTCATTTGATTAACGAGATCACCTCATTAGGAGAATGACGTGATTGACTTGACCCATTCCGTTAGCTTAGCACCCGATCGTTTAGTATGTTGCTATTGCTTTCTTCATGACTTATACATGTTCCTCTGACTATGAGATTATGCAACTCCCGTTTACCGGAGGAACACTTTGTGTGCTACCAAACGTCACAACGTAAATGGGTGATTATAAAGGTGCTCTACAGGTGTCTCCAAAGGTACTTGTTGGGTTGGCGTATTTCGAGATTAGGATTTGTCACTCCAATTGTCGGAGAGGTATCTCTGGGCCCACTCGGTAATGCACATCACTATAAGCCTTGCAAGCATTGTGACTAATGAGTTAGTTGCGGGATGATGTGTTACGGAACGAGTAAAGAGACTTGCCGGTAACGAGATTGAACTAGGTATCGAGATACCGACGATCAAATCTCGGGCAAGTAACATACCGGTGACAAAGGGAACAACGTATGTTGTTATGCGGTCTGACCGATAAAGATCTTCGTAGAATATGTGGGAGCCAATATGGGCATCCAGGTCCCGCTATTGGTTATTGACCGGAGACGTGTCTCGGTCATGTCTACATAGTTCTCGAACCCGTAGGGTCCGCACGCTTAACGTTACGATGACAGTTTTATTGAGTTTTGATGTACCGAAGGAGTTCGGAGTCCCGGATGAGATCGGGGACATGACGAGGAGTCTCGAAATGGCTGAGACGTAAAGATCGATATATTGGACGACTATATTCGGACTTCGGAAAGGTTCCGAGTGATTCGGGTATTTTTCGGAGTACCGGAGAGTTACGGGAATACGTATTGGGCCTTATTGGGCCATACGGGAAAGAAGGAAAAGGGCCTCAAGGGTGGCCGCACCCCTCCCCTTGGTCTGGTCCGAATTGGACTAGGGAAGGGGGGCGCCCCCTTCCTTCCTTCTCTTTTTCCCTTCCTCTTTTCCTATTCCATATGGGAGGTGGAACCTACTAGGACTAGGGAGTCCTAGTAGGACTCCACACTTGGTGCGCCCCCTCCTAGGGCCGGCCTCCTCCTCCCTTGCTCCTTTATATACGGGGGCAGGGGGCACCCCATAGACACAACAATTGATCCTTGAGATCTCTTAGCCGTGTGCGGTGCCCCCCTCCACCATATTACACCTCGATAATACCGTTGCGGAGCTTAGGCGAAGCCCTGCGTCGGTGGAACATCATCATCGTCACCACGCCGTCGTGCTGACGAAACTCTCCCTCAACACTCGGCTGGATCGGAGTTCGAGGGACGTCATCGAGCTGAACGTGTGTAGAACTCGGAGGTGCCGTGCGTTCGGTACTTGATCGGTCGGATCGTGAAGACGTACGACTACATCAACCGCGTTGTGATAACGCTTCCGCTGTCGGTCTACGAGGGTACGTGGACAACACTCTCCCCTCTCGTTGCTATGCATCACCATGATCTTGCGTGTGCGTAGGAATTTTTTTGAAATTACTACGTTCCCCCAACAGTGGCATCCGAGCCTGGTTTTATGCGTTGATGCTATGCACGAGTAGAACACAAGTGAGTTGTGGGCGATATAAGTCATACTGCTTACCAGCATGTCATACTTTGGTTCAGCGGTATTGTGAGATGAAGCGGCCCGGACCGACATTACGCGTACGCTTACGCGAGACTGGTTTCACCGTTCGGAGCACTCGTTGCTTAAAGGTGACTGGCGGGTGTCTGTCTCTCTCACTTTAGTTGAACCGAGTGTGGCTACGCCCGGTCCTTGCGAAGGTTAAAACAGCACCAACTTGACAAACTATCGTTGTGGTTTTGATGCGTAGGTAAGAACGGTTCTTGCTAAGCCCGTAGCAGCCACGTAAAACTTGCAACAACAAAGTAGAGGACGTCTAACTTGTTTTTGCAGGGCATGTTGTGATGTGATATGGTCAAGACATGATGTGATATAATGTGTTGTATGAGATGATCATGTTTTGTAACCGAGTTATCGGCAACTGGCAGGAGCCATATGGTTGTCGCTTTATTGTATGAGATGCAATCGCCATGTAATAGTTTTACTTTATCACTAAGCGGTAGCGATAGTCGTAAAAGCAATAAGTTGGCGAGACGACAACGATGCTACGATGGAGATCAAGGTGTCGCGCCGGTGACGATGGTGATCATGACGGTGCTTCGGAGATGGAGATCACAAGCACGGTGCTTCGGAGATGGAGATCACAAGCACAAGATGATGCTGGCCATATCATATCACTTATATTGATTGCATGTGATGTTAATCCTTTATGCATCTTATCTTGCTTTGATTGACGGTAGCATTATAAGATGATCTCTCACTAAAATTTCAAGATAAAAGTGTTCTCCCTGAGTATGCACCGTTGCAAAAGTTCTTCGTGCTGAGACACCACGTGTTAATCGGGTGTGATAGGCTCTACGTTCAAATACAACGGGTGCAAAACAGTTGCACACGCGGAATACTCATGTTAAACTTGACGAGCCTAGCATATACAGATATGGCCTCGGAACACAGAGACCGAAAGGTCGAACGCGAATCATATAGTAGATATGATCAACATAGTGATGTTCACCATTGAAACTACTCCATCTCACGTGTTAATCGGACATGGTTTAGTTGCTTTGGATCACGTAATCACTTAGATGATTAGAGGGATGTCTATCTAAGTGGGAGTTCTTCAGTAATATGATTAATTGAACTTAAATTTATCATGAACTTAGTCCTAATAGTATTTGGCAAATTATGTTGTAGATCAATAGCTCGCGTTGTTGCTTCCCGGTTTTATTTTGATATGTTCCTAGAGAAAATTATGTTGGAAGATGTTAGTAGCAAAGATGCGGATTGGATCCGTGATCTGAGGATTATCCTCATTGCTGCACAGAAAAATTATGTCCTTGATGCACCGCTAGGTGACAGACTTATTACAGGAGCAGATGCAGACGTTATGAACGTTTGGCTAGCTCAATATGATGACTACTTGATATTTTAGTGCACCATGCTTAACGGCTTAGAATCGGGACTTCAAAGACGTTTTGAACGTCATGGACCATATAAGATGTTCCAGGAGTTGAAGTTAATATTTCAAGAAAATACCCGAGTTGAGAGATGTGAAGTCTCCAACAAGTTCTATAGATAAAAGATGGAGGAGAATCGCTCAACTAGTGAGCATGTGCTCAGATTGTCTGGGTACTACAATCGCTTGAATCAAGTGGGAGTTAATCTTCCAGATAAAATAGTGATTGACAGAATTCTCTAGTCACCATCACCAAGTTAGTAGAACTTCGTGATGAACTATAGTATGCAAGGGATGACGAAAGTAATTCCCGAGCTCTTCGTGATGCTGAAATCGACGAAGGTAGAAATCAAGAAAAACATCAAGTGTTGATGGTTGACAAGACCACTTCAAGTGTTGATGGTTGACGAGACCACTAGTTTCAAGAAAAGGGCAAAGGGATAGAAGGGGAACTTCAAAAAGAACGGCAAGCAAGTTGCTACTCAAGTGAAGAAGCCCAAGTCTGTACCTAAGCCTGAGACTAAGTGCTTCTACTGCAAAGGGACTGGTCACTGGAAGCGGAACTACCCCAAGTATTTGGTGGATAAGAAAGATGGCAAAGTGAACAAAGGTATATTGGATATACATGTTATTGATGTGTACTTACTAGTGTTTATAGCAACCCCTCAGTATTTGATACTGGTTCAGTTGCTAAAGAGTAGTAACTCGAAAACGGGAGTAGCAGAATAAACAGAGACTAGTAAAAGGCGAGGTGATGATGTGTGTTGGAAGTAGTTCCAAGATTGATATGATCATCATCGCACACTCCCTATACTTTCGGGATTAGTGTTGAAACTAAATAAGTGTTATTTGGTGTTTGCGTTGAGCATGAATATGATTTGATCATGTTTATTGCAATACGGTTATTCATTTAAGTTAGAGAACAATTGTTGTTCTGTTTACATGAATAAAAACCTTCTATGGTCATACACACCAACGAAAATGGTTTGTTGGATCTCGATCGTAGTGATACACATAATCATAATATTGAAGCCAAAAGATGCAAAGTTAATAATGATAGTGCAACCTATTTGTGGCACTGCCGTTTAGGTCATATTGGTGTAAAGCGCATGAAGAAACTCCATACATATGGGATTTTGGAATCACTTGATTATGAATCACTTGATGCTTGCGAACCGTGCCTCATGGGCAAGATGACTGAAATGCCGTTCTCCGGAACTATGGAGAGAGCAACAGATTTGTTGGAAATCATACATACAGATGTATGTGGTCCGATGAATATTGAGGCTCATAGCAGGTATCATTATTTTCTGACCTTCACAGATGATTTGAGCAGATATGGGTATATCTACTTGATGAAACACAAAGTCTGAAACATTTGAAAAGTTCAAAGAATTTCAGAGTGAAGTGGAGAATCATCGTAACAAGAAAATAAAAGTTTCTACGATATGATCGCCGAGGTAAAATATTTGAGTTACGATTTTGGCCTTCAGTTAAAACAATGTGAAATAGTTTCACTACTCACGCCACCTGGAACACCACAGTGTAATGGTGTGTCTGAACGTCATAACCGTACTTTATTGGATATAGTGCAATCTATGATGTCTCTTACCAATTTACCACTATCGTTTTGGGTTATGCATTAGAGACAGCTACATTCACGTTAAATAGGGCACCATCAAAATCCGTTGAGACGACGCCTTATGAACTGTGGTTTGGCAAGAAACCAAAGTTGTCATTTCTTAAAGTTTGGGGTTGCGATGCTTATGTGAAAAAGTTTCATCCTGATAAGCTCAAACCCAAATCGGAGAAATGTGTCTTCATAGGATACCCAAAGGAGACAGTTGGGTACACCTTCTATCACAGATCCGAAGGCAAGACATTCGTTGCTTAGTATGGATCCTTTCTAGAGAAGGAGTTTCTCTCGAAAGATGTGAGTGGGAGGAAAGTAGAACTTGATGAGGTAACTGTACCTGCTCCCTTATTGGATCACAGAAATCTGTTCCTGTGACTTCTACACCAATTAGTGAGGAAGTTAATGATGATGATCATGTAACTTCAGATCAAGTTACTACCAAACCTCGTAGGTAAACCAGAGTAAGATCCGCACCAGAGTGGTACGGTAATCCTGTTCTGGAGGTTATGTTACTAGACCATGACGAACCTACGAACTATGAAGAAGCGATGGTGAGCCCAGATTCCGCAAAATGGCTTGAGGCCATGAAATCTGAGATGAAATCCATGTATGAGAACAAAGTGTGGACTTTGGTTGACTTGCCTGATCATCGGCAAGCAATTGAGAATAAATGGATTGTCAAGAGGAAGACGGACGCTGATAGTAGTATCACTATCTACAAAGCTAGAATTGTCGCAAAAAGGTTTTCGACAAGTTCAAGATGTTGACTACGATGAGAGTTTCTCACTCGTATCTATGCTTAAGTCTGTCTGAATCATGTTAGCAATTGCCGCATTTTATGAAATCTGGCAAATGGATAAACAAAACTGCATTCCTTAATGGATTTATTAAAGAAGAGTTGTATATGATGCAACTAGGAGGTTTTGTCAATCCTAAAGGTGCTAACAAAATATGCAAGCTCCAGCGATCCATCAATGGACTGGTGCAAGCATCTCGGAGTTGGAATATACGCTTTGATAAGTTGATCAAAGCATATAGTTGTATACAGACTTGCGGTGAAGCCTGTATTTACAAGAAAGTGAGTGGGAGCACTACAGCATTTCTGATAAGTATATGTGAATGACATATTGTTGATCGGAAATAATGTAGAATTATTCTGCAAAGCATAAAGGAGTGTTTGAAAGGAGTTTTTTAAAAGAAAGACCTCGGTGAAGCTGCTTACATATTGAGCATCAAGATCTATAGAGATAGATCAAGACGCTTGATAAGTTTTTTCAATGAGTACATACTTTAATAAGATTTTGAAGTAGTTCAAAATACAACAGTCAAAGAAAGAAGTTCTTGACTGTGTTACAAGGTATGAAATTGAGTAAGACTCAAAGCCCGACCACGGCAGAAGATAGAACGAGAATGAAAGTCATTCCCTATGCTATGGCCATAGGTTCTATAAAGTATGCCATGTTGTGTACCAAATCTATTGTATACCCTACACTAATTTTGGCAAGGGAGTACAATAGTGATCTAGGAGTAGATCACTGGACAGCGGTCAAAATTATCCTTAGTGGAATAAGGAAATGTTTCTCGATTATGGAAGTGACAAAAGGTTCGTCGTAAAGGGTTACGTCGATCCAAGTTTTGACACTAAATCTAGATGACTCTAAGTCTCGGTCTAGATACATATTGAAAGTGGGAGCAATTAGCTAGAGTAGCTCCGTACAAAGCATTGTAGACATAGAAATTTGCAAAATACTTACGGATCTGAATGTGACAGACCCGTTGACTAAAATTATCTCACAAGCAAAACATGATCACACCTTAGTACTCTTTGGGTGTTAATCACATAGCGATGTGAACTAGATTACTGACTCTAGTAAACCCTTTGCGTGATGGTCACATGATGATGTGAACCATGGGTGTTAATCACATGGTGATGTGAACTATTCATGTTAAATCACATGGCGATGTGAACTAGATTATTGACTCTAGTGCAAGTGGGAGACTGAAGGAAATATGCCCTAGAGGCAATAATAAAGTTATTATTTATTTCCTTATATCATGATAAATGTTTATTATTCATGCTAGAATTGTATTAACCGGAAACATAATACATGTGTGAATACATAGACAAACAGAGTGTCACTAGTATGCCTCTACTTGACTAGCTCGTTAATCAAAGATGGTTATGTTTCCTAGCCATAGACATAAGTTGTCATTTGATTAACGAGATCACCTCATTAGGAGAATGACGTGATTGACTTGACCCATTCCGTTAGCTTAGCACCCGATCGTTTAGTATGTTGCTATTGCTTTCTTCATGACTTATACATGTTCCTCTGACTATGAGATTATGCAACTCCCGTTTACCGGAGGAACACTTTGTGTGCTACCAAACGTCACAACGTAAATGGGTGATTATAAAGGTGCTCTACAGGTGTCTCCAAAGGTACTTGTTGGGTTGGCGTATTTCGAGATTAGGATTTGTCACTCCAATTGTCGGAGAGGTATCTCTGGGCCCACTCGGTAATGCACATCACTATAAGCCTTGCAAGCATTGTGACTAATGAGTTAGTTGCGGGATGATGTGTTACGGAACGAGTAAAGAGACTTGCCAGGTAACGAGATTGAACTAGGTATCGAGATACCGACGATCAAATCTCGGGCAAGTAACATACCGGTGACAAAGGGAACAACGTATGTTGTTATGCGGTCTGACCGATAAAGATCTTCGTAGAATATGTGGGAGCCAATATGGGCATCCAGGTCCCGCTATTGGTTATTGACCGGAGACGTGTCTCGGTCATGTCTACATAGTTCTCGAACCCGTAGGGTCCGCACGCTTAACGTTACGATGACAGTTTTATTGAGTTTTGATGTACCGAAGGAGTTCGGAGTCCCGGATGAGATCGGGGACATGACGAGGAGTCTCGAAATGGCCGAGACGTAAAGATCGATATATTGGACCACTATATTCGGACTTCGGAAAGGTTCCGAGTGATTCGGGTATTTTTCGGAGTACCGGAGAGTTACGGGAATACGTATTGGGCCTTATTGGGCCATACGGGAAAGAAGGAAAAGGGCCTCAAGGGTGGCCGCACCCCTCCCCTTGGTCTGGTCCGAATTGGACTAGGGAAGGGGGGCGCCCCCTTCCTTCCTTCTCTTTTTTCCTTCCTCTTTTCCTATTCCATATGGGAGGTGGAATCCTACTAGGACTAGGGAGTCCTAGTAGGACTCCACACTTGGTGCGCCCCCTCCTAGGGCCGGCCTCCTCCTCCCTTGCTCCTTTATATACGGGGGCAGGGGGCACCCCATAGACACAACAATTGATCCTTGAGATCTTTTAGCCGTGTGCGGTGCCCCCCTCCACCAAATTACACCTCGATAATATCATTGCGGAGCTTAGGCGAAGCCCTGCGTCGGTAGAACATCATCATCGTCACCACGCCGTCGTGCTGACGAAACTCTCCCTCAAAACTCGGCTGGATCGGAGTTCGAGGGACGTCATCGAGCTGAACGTGTGTAGAACTCGGAGGTGCCGTGCGTTCGGTACTTTATCGGTCGGATCGTGAAGACGTACGACTACATCAACCGCGTTGTGATAACGCTTCCGCTGTCGGTCTAAGGGTACGTGGACAACACTCTCCCCTCTCGTTGCTATGCATCACCATGATCTTGCGTGTGCGTAGGAAATTTTTTGAAATTACTACGTTCCCCAACATATATGTATGGATGAATGCTAGATGGATAATGTATCCTAGATGGGTGCCATGGATGAATGCTATATGGATGAATGCTTGATGGATATATGTATGGATGAATGCTAGATGTATATATGTATGCTAGACGGGTGCTATGGATGAATGTATTAATTTTTTTTTGTAGTTGTTTTTTTAGTAGTTTCTATATCGTAGTTTATGCATTTGGTCATTGCCAGATTTAGTATACAAATTTGTGTAATGTTGTTACCATATTTTGTTGTGGCACAAAGATTAACCTGAAAATTTCAAAGATATATGATAATCCGCTATGTTTTAAGTATAGGGCGTATGAAAATATAATATTTTATATGCTATGAAAATAAGTAGTAAATATAATGAAAAAATATTCCATACTTCCAATTTATATGATATTTATGGTAAATAATTACTGGAACTTTTTATGTACAATATTATAAATTTAAAAAGTTTATTAGCCCGTGCAGTCGCAGGGGTTGACGACTTTGATGGGTCAACGAGAGAAAGTGAGTTAAAACCAAGTTCAGTAACCCAAGTCATCTGCAGATCTGATAGATTCTTCATTCATTTTGAAAGCCTCTCTGGACTGCATCTCCAAGATAAGTACTGCAAAATTTGAATCGGAATTATCACTACTAGGAAAAGGGCTATAGACAATATGCACACTAATGGCGCACCAGACATGCGGTGCGCCACTACTATATAGCAGTGGCGCACCGTCTGCTGGTGCCCTATTAGTATGATAGACACTAATGGCGCACCACAACTATGGTGCGCCACTACTAACAATTTTTTTTCTTTTTTCCAAAAATACTAATGGCGCACCATGTGCTGGTGCGCCATTAGTGTCTATCACACTAATGGCGAACCACAACCATGGTGCGCCACTACTAACAGTTTTTTTCTTTTTTCCAAAAATACTAATGGCGCACCGGGGCGCAGTGCGCCATTACTAGTTAAAACTAGTAATGGCGCACCAGTCACCCCCGTGCGCCACTACTATCATTTTTTGTTTTTTTTTGCAAAACTACTAATGGCGCACCGCCAGCTGGTGCGCCATTAGTAACCAGGGTTACTAATGGCGCATTTGCTGGTGGTGCATCATTAGTAACCTGGGACCAGCTAGATATTTTGAACAGCCACCTACACACTCACTTTCCCCACTTCATTCTCTCCACCTCCTCCTCCAAGCTTGTCTCGGGTGCCTCCTCCTCCTCACCTCATTTGCACCATAGATTCATCCAAATTAAGTGGTTAAATTACCTTTTTTTTGATAGGTAAGTAAGGGGAAAGCTTTCTTTATGTTGTAGATCTACTTTTTTCTCCCTCCAACAACGTGCACATGCACTTTTTATGGCCTAGCTAGATCTATGTATGTTTGTGGTGTTGCATATGTTTGTGGTGTTGCATATATGTTTGTGTTTGCACGTACCAGTATTTGAAATGCGATAGTTGCCAATATTTTGCAGGAATGTTGATTCATTTCCGTTTCGGCGAGAATTTTGGCACTATGCATTCTTTTTGGTCCTATTTTTAGGCAAAGTCATGCCAAATTTTTTCTTGGTTCTAAAATATCGTTTTGCTCTACCCCGCAGGCGACCATGGTCCGCACGATGACCGAAGGCATCGTGAATAGGTTTTTGAGCTCCGCGAAGGCCGAGATGCTTTAAAATAACGAGACGGAGATAAGATGTCCGTGTCGAAGATGCAAGCTGAGGAGCCTTATGGACCCGGATTCCGTACAGGTGCGGGACCACCTGCTCTTGCGTGGTTTCATGGATGGCTATCGGTGGCAAGGTGATGAAGATGATTATGAAGTCGTCCATGGGGGCCGGCCGGCAAGAAATGAGGAAGGGCAGCAAGACAACCGCGGCGAGGGCGGGCGAGAAGACGAAGAATCTCCAGGACATGATCACGAAGTAGATGCAGTACACAGTCATCATGTAGAAGATGCCGGACATGATGATGAGGAAGATGCCGGAGCAGACGAAGGGCATGATCATGAAGATGAAGATGCCGGAGCAGACGACGATGGACCATCGATGGGCTGGGTGCAGGACCCTCATATTCAAGAGCTGCTTCTCAAGCAGACGGATAACGCAAGAGCTGCCGCCCGAGAGAAAGCCAAGCTGGATCAACTGGAGATAGACGCGGTTACTCCATTGTATGAAGGATGCAGGCCCGAGGATACCCGCCTGAAAGTAACGCTCATGGCTCTGGAGATGAAGGTAAAACACAAAATGACCGACGCATGCTTCGACGAGAACATGTCATTCTGGCACGAACGTCTTCCCAAGGGGAACAAGTGCCCGACCAGTTTCGAGGAGGCGAAGAAAATCGTGTGTCCTCTGGATTTACCGCACGTGAAATACCATGTGTGCATGAACAATTGCATCATTTATCGGGACGAGCACGCGGAGTCTACCATATGTCCGGTGTGCGGCGTCACTCGATACAAGAAGAGGAAGAAAGCTCCTCGAAAAGTGGTGTGGTACTTTCCGATCACTCCTCGTCTGCAGCGGTATTTCGCGGACCCTAAGGTAGCAAAGCTCTTGCGTTGGCACGCGGATAGGGAGGAGAAGAAGCGAGAAGATGACGCAAATGATCCGGAGATAAATAAAAAAGACAAGATGCTGAGTCACCCTAAGGATGGGAGCCAGTGGCAAGCGTTGAACTTCGAACACCCAGAATTTGGGAACGATCCAAGGAACATCGTGCTGGGCGCGAGCACCGATGGAGTCAATCCGTTTGGCAGCCAGAGAAGCACACATAGCACCTGGCCTGTGTTTGTGTGGATGTACAACCTTCCCCCCTGGTTGTGCATGAAGAGGAAGTACATTCACATGAGTATGCTAATTGAAGGGCCGAAACAACCAGGGAACGACATCAATCTGTATCTGGGGCTGCTGAAAGAGGAGCTAGACACGCTGTGGAAAACGCCAGCCAATACGTGGGACGCCGCAGAGAAAGAATATTTCCCTATGAGAGCCGCACTGCTCACGACGGTGCACGACTATCTCGGTTACGGATATCTCGCGGGGCAGGTGGTCCACGGATTTTCTGGATGCGTCAGGTGCATGGATGACACAACGTATCGCCAGCTAGATAGAGATCCCGGGTCTTCGAAAACCGTGTTCATGGGACATCGAAGGTGGCTTCGCGACGATGACCCATGGAGAAAACGCAAGGATCTGTTCGATGGTGAAACCGAAACCCCGAAGACGCCCGCGTACGAGGAGCGGCGAGGAAATAGACGAGCTGTTGAAAAATTGGAAAGATTGCCCACTGCCGGGAAAGAAGCAAAAGGCGCCAGAGCCGGGAAAGAAGCGAAAGGCGCAAGAGCCGCTGCTGAAGGTATGGAAAACGAGGTCTGTTTTCTGGGACTTGCCGTACTGGAAGATCCACCGTGTGCCTCACAGCCTTGATGTCATGCATATCACGAAGAACGTGTGCGAGAGTCTGCTTGGTACCCTGCTCAACATGCCGGAGAGGACCAAAGATGGGCCGAAAGCAAGGGCAGACTTGAAATCAATGGGCATCAGGGAGGAGCTTCACGCTAATGATGATGATGATGAGGCGAAGCAGGACACGGAAAGTCGTCGCAAAGGCAAAAAGGCCAAGAAGACCGGAAATGACTTCCCTCCCGCGTGCTTCACTCTAAGTCAGGAGGAGATCGATCAGTTTTTCACCTGCCTCGTAGGAGTAAAACTTCCTTACGGTTACGCGGGGAAGATAAGCAGATACCTAGACTCAGCGAAGCAGAAGTTCAGCGGGATGAAGTCTCACGACTGTCACGTGCTGATGACGCAGATACTTCCAGTTGCAATCCGTGGGATCATGGACGCGCACGTCCGTGAAATGCTATTTGGCCTATGCAACTTTTTCGACGTCATCTCTCGGAAGTCGGTTGGCGTGAGGCAACTCAGAAGGCTACAGGAAGAGATCGTGGTGATACTATGCGAGCTTGAGATGTACTTCCCGCCCGCATTCTTCGACGTTATGGTGCATCTGCTGGTCCATATCGTGGAGGATATCATCCAACTCGGGCCGACGTTCCTGCACAGCATGATGCCGTTCGAAAGGATGAATGGTGTCATCAAAGGATACGTTCGCAACATGTCACGTCCAGAGGGAAGCATAGCCAGGGGCTTTCTGACCGAAGAGTGCATCTCCTACTGCACGAATTATCTAGGCATCGAGAACCCCGTTGGTCTGCCCGTCAACAGGCACCTCGGCAGGCTCGCTGGATGGGGTCACCGTGAGGGTCGCCGCGAAATGCATGTCGACTTCGAGGGTCGACTCGCCGACTTTGAAAGAGCAAACCTAGTCGCGCTACAACACATAGACGTGGTCGATCCTTGGGTGGTAGAGCACAAAACCTTTATTGAGAAGACGTACAATGACCGAGGCCAACAGAGGACGGACGGAGATATAATCAAAGAGCACAACTCATGTTTCACGCGTTGGTTCAAGCAGAAGCTTCTGTCGTACCCTTTACATGAGGATTCTTCCGCGGAAGAACAACTCATATTCGCCTTGTCACAGGGCGCCGAGCACAACCTGATGACGTATGAGGCGTACGATATCAACGGCTACACATTCTACACCGAGGGAAAGGACATGAAGAGCGATGGTTATCAGAACTCCGGGGTAACGATGGAATCCTACACCGGTAACGACAAGGACAGATACTACGGAAGGATCGAGGAGATCTGGGAGCTGAGCTACGCTGGAGAGAAGGTCCCGATGTTCCGTGTCAGATGGGCCAAGAGCGTCCTAAAAGAAGACCGGTATTTCACCACCATGGTTATACCCGAAGCCAAATCCAAGACCGCGGGCGCAAACGTCACCGCGAAAAATGAGCCATGGGTACTGGCTTCCCAAGTGGACCAATGCTTCTTCATTACCGACCCGTCAAAGCCCAGTCGTGTTGTCGTGAGGAGAGGCAAAAGGAAGATCATCGGAATGGATGGAGTCGCCAATGAGCAAGACTTCGACAAGTACGGCGACCCGAAGATGGAACATGACGACGACGATGAAGTACCAGCATACACCACAAGAAGAAGCAGGACCACCCTACCTAAAGGACGTCCGTTCAAGAGAAGAACTCCATTTACGAAAAATAAGGGCAAGAAGATTGTGAACAGATAGCTAGCTAAGATCGATTGTATTTAAATTGTAGCCTTCATTTCTCGATTGTATTTCATGGGCACTTTTTGAACTCATGAATATTTTTAAATTTCATGGGCACTTTTTGAATTCATGAATATTTTTTCCAATTTCACCGCCGCCGACGACCCCCCGCTCCACCGCCGCCGACGACCCACCGCACCCTCCCCCGCTCCACCGCCGCCGACGACCCCCCCGCACCCTCCCCCGCTCCACCGCCGCCGACGACCCCCCGCACCCTCCCCGGCCCGCTCCACCACCGCCGAGCACCCCCCGCACCCTCCCCCGCTCCACCGCCGCCGACGACCCACCGCACCCTCCCCCGCTCCACCGCCGCCGCATAACAAATTTGATGATATTTTTTAAAAAATTATTACTGTTTTTATAAAAAAAATATTACTGTTTCATATTCATATTTATTTATTTTTAAATTATTAGATGCAACAAAATAATAATAATGAAAAGTTACTTATGGCGCACCGCTGGGTGGTGCGCCATTGCTATCTAAAAAAAGATTACTAATGGCGCACCGCTGGGTGGTCACCATTGCTATCTAAAAAAAAGATTACTAATGGCGCACTGCTAGGGGGTGCGCCATTGCTATCAAAAAAACATTCTAATGGCGCACCGCTAGGGGGTGCGCCATTACTAACCTTCCCCCTAGCTAATTCGCCCGATCCCTTCGTCCCTCCCTCGTCAGATCCACTTCCCCCCCTCGCCACACCCTCATGCCCCCTTCCGCCGCCCGGTCGTCGTCCCCCGACGCCATAGCCGCGCCACCGTGCTCCCCTCGCTCTGCCGCTGATCCCAGAAGCACCGCCGCGTCTCCCTCGTCCTCCCCGGTGGCTCACGCGACCGGAAGAGCCCTGAAGCGTCGTCCCCGACCCCTTCTTCCTCTTTCAGCCGCGGAGATCGCCGGCGACCCCACGCCGTTCCCAGCCCTCCCCAGTAAGCCCCCTACCTCCCATCCCCCGCGCCCCTCACTTCTCCGTGGCTCGTGCCTTCCGCGCGCCCTTGGTCTGACTTCTTGGGCTTACCTCGAGCAGGGCCGCGCGCTACGGTTCCAGCGCCGCCGCCGACCTCGCCGCCGCCGTTCCGGACCTCGCCGCCGCGCCCCTCTGCACCGGCTGCCCACGGCGCCTCCGTCCCGAAGCCGCAGCCCAAGTGCCCACCACTCATCCAGTCCTCCACTCCTCCACGGTGAGCCATCCTCTCTGTCCCAACTCTCTGTTCTTCTTTTTTAGCTATATAAATTGGATATATGCAAATACTTTGTTGCATATATGGATGAATCGATGTGTCAGTTGGATAGATGGATGAATGTATTGCTTTTTTAATTTGTTAGATGGATGAATGATGCCAGTTACTTAGACGCATGTTACTTAGACGCAAACTGCCGCATGCCCCTTTTGTTCTGCTTAATGCAGACTATGCTCTTCACTTTGGCATGTATGACTGGTTTCACTAGTCAATTTTCGTTTAGCTGAAGTCAAGTGCACTTGAAGTGTGAAGAGGATGCTCAACAATTATCAGTCATGAAGTTGAATATCTGATAATACTAGCTGCAATCTGTCATTAGAGAGGACACAGTAATCTACCAATGTGCCACACGCTACTAATGTCCTTGCAAATTTGCCAGTTTATAAACTTGTCTACTGCTGTTCCAATCTAGCGAAGCTGATGCTTCCAGATTTTTTTTCTTTCGGTTGGGTGGCTTAACTAAAACTAGTGTAGGCCATCATACTCAGATACTGTTCTTCTTGCTGAATATTTTGTGATCATTTATGTTTTAGCCTAATCTCTATCAGCCTGGTTACCTGATAATGTTCCTCACATGGATCTACTGCTTGTCTGTCTGCATGTGACACTAGCACCTTCCTGGAAAAGCCTGTTAAACAAATGATACTAGCACATTCTCGGTTAAATGCAGGTGCTAAAGACTTTTAGATGAATATTTTTTCAAGATTAGACTTTGCACTTGCAAACCCCTAACATCTTTACAAGCCTTGTAGTCCAACAATAGATTTAACAACTTAGAACAGTCAGTTGGTTTTGCTACTGCTGCTGATAGTATGTCCTCCACTCATACACCATGTATTCACCTACTATAAAACCTGTAACAAAATGTTTTCTCAATGACAGATTTCCATCTTGAGCAGTCAACTTATCTGATATAGGTATGAAATCTTAAATTCTGCTGATCCTTATGAGGGATAGTACTGAATAACACTCTGAAAGATAATCTTCGAGTAGTTCACTATCTGGCATAGGTATCTTACATACTGTTCTGTCACATGATGGATAGCACTGAAGAATATCTTGAAATGTAACATTCGAGTAGTTCACTTACCATGACTATCAATTAATAAGCATGATACTGTACCCTTCTTTTAAAAAAGAATTCCCCTGTGGTTGAGATCCTATAAAATGGTGCCCCTCATGAAGCATCCACCTTACTAAGCCATTACTTGTGTGCATCTCTAGTTTCCTTGTAGGTTGTAAGTTTTTATTAGGATAGCTGTAAATTTCTTTTGTTTTCTAGGAGTACAACCTGTACTGGTTGGGACAAAAACACTGATTTTGGTGTACCTGTACTGTTCTTTCTAGCTGTAAATTTCTTCTTTCTTCACTTTACTGATGAGTACACAAAGCAAGTGTGAGTGAACTGAATGAATTCAGTGTGCACTGTAGTATAAGTACCATCTAGTCAAGTCAAGCTTTGGTCATGGTCCAGCAGATGAGAATTGAGAAGCATATGCCACACAATGATTCAGCAATATCTTTAAGGCAAATCTGGCTGGCAATTTGGCCCTCTGTGTCCATCACCATGGCCACTACTATTTCAAACTGAAGAAAGAAAGGAAGAGATGATTTTGCAGGTACCCCGAGAGGCCCTTGTGTTTGCCCGAATGTCGATTAACTTCCGTTCCGGCAAATTCGGGTACTCCATATGTCCTATTTTCAGCAAAGGTCATGCTGAAATTTTCCGTGAATTTTAGCATAACTTTGCTAAAAATAGCACATATGGGGTACTTGCGACTAATGCATGGGCCGGGGTATCTTAGTACTTAATTAAGTAGGATCAACTGCCCCTTCATTCTTGATGCATTAAACCATAGGTGGCAATAGAGCCAAGTGATTAGGCCCAACTTAGAGTCGACAAACCCTAAATTATAAAACCTTGGCTTTTAGGGTGCCTCGGTGTCGATAAAAACCTAAATGATGAAAGCTTAGGCTTTTAGGGTGCCTCGGCGTCGACAAACCCTAAATGATAAAAGCTTAGCTTTTAGGATGCCTCGGTGTCGACAAACCCTAAATGATGAGACCATGACCTTGTTCCTTGACAATAACCAACTTTTTGACCAAACTTTTTTCCTATTTAGAGTGAAACATGGCCCACAACGATGAGGCCGGCGGTTCGGGCGGCAAGGCATTCTGGGAGCTGTCCCAGGAGATGGAGGAAGAACCTCACCGCTATGAGGACGCCGCGGAAGACACCGATCCTGACTACACAAGCCCTAGTGGCGTCGAGGATGACACCACTGATGGTGCCGCCGAGGATGCCACCACTGATGATGGCAGCGCACGCACAGATGGCAGCCCACGAAAGAGGCAACGGAAGGACCGGCGCCCGAATGTGCTCGGCACCATCAAGGAGGAATTTACTGAAGTGAACTGCGACGGGGATCCAACGGCGCCCAAAGAATTAGTCAAGGGGTACTCGGTTCAGCTCGGGTGCATTCTCCGGAGCACCGTCTCGATCAACACCGAGAACCTGAGGCATAAGGACCGAGGGAATTTGCGCAACCTCCTCTTCATGAAGCTGCCCGAACGATACAAGTTCCCTGCTGAGTTTGCAAACACACGCCTCTCAGGGAATAAAGGGAATAGTGCCGCCCTCACGAAGATGAGCACGGCCCTGTCTACTTGGAGAAGCGCGGTGAAGAGAATGATTAACAAAGGTGATAGTTATGAGAAGATCAAGGCGAAAAATCCTTCGATCAGCGAAGATGACTACAAGGAGTTCAAGATCAAGTGCGAGAGTGGCGCATCCGAGGAATCAAGTCAGTGGGGGAAAGAGATGCGGGACTTGAACTTAGGGGTCCACAAACTTGGTCCCGGCGGTTACAGAGTGGCGGAACCTATATGGGACAAGGAGGACGCGGAGCGTGTCGAGCAAGGCCTACCGCCCCGCTTCGAGAAATACCGTGAGAAGCAGACCAGGAACTATGTCAGGGCCCGGTACAAGGAGGACCCGGTAACAAAGGAGCTTACCACGGATCCGAAGACCAAGGCGCTTGAGAATGTTCTGGTAAGGAATACACCCCCGCGTAATTAGCTCCATATATGGTTGCATTCTAATTAATGAAGCCAAATTTCTAAATGGTTCACATTCCTTCCGCAGGAGACTGAAAGCAGTAGCGCGGGGTCGTCTCAGAGCTCCCCAGCTTGGGACAACACTCTAAATAGGGCGTTGAACATAATGAAAAACAAGGATAAGCTCAGTAAGCCGTCGTCAGCTGGTCGTGTGGCCGGCAAAGGCTTGTCCACAAAATGGTCGTCATACTATAACGCTGGTGGGCGAAAGGAGAAAAAGACCAGCTCGGAAAGCCAGTCGCGCGAGGTTCAAGAACTCAAGGCACAAGTGGCGCGGATTCCGGAGATTGTCCAAGAGCAAGTGCAACAACAACTGGGAACGACGCTCACCGCCATTGTGCCTAGCTTGATTGAGGGGCTGCAGGCGTGGATTGCGGGCGGCCAACAGGGGCCGCCCCCGGTTCCCAGCTTCACGGCCAGCAACTCGCACAACGCGCAGGCGGCGCCATTGGTGTCTCCGGCGGAGGCGGTATTGGTGTCTCCGGCGCCGGCACGGGCATTGGAGCTTAATGCACCCGGGTGTACGCCGGCCGGCACCTCGGCAGCAAGCGGCCCCTCCGTCAGTTGCACGCCCGCCGTTGGCGGTGCCTCGACATTAGCCGAGCTCGACGCCATCACGGTAACTAAGCCTCTCGGCCGATGACTTCATCTCCTTGCCTTTGACTGGGCATCCCTGACGCCCTACATGTTTTCGTAGGGCGCCGCCGACGTTCCATGCACTCTCCTGCACTTCGTGGGCGGCGAGTTGATCGATGTCGCCAAGGGCAGAATCATTCAA
This sequence comes from Triticum aestivum, assembly GCF_018294505.1. Lineage (NCBI taxonomy): Eukaryota > Viridiplantae > Streptophyta > Magnoliopsida > Poales > Poaceae > Triticum > Triticum aestivum. Next base: position 579,058,365 of record NC_057814.1, on the reverse strand, counting down.
CCGGGCAACTCCGTGTTCCACGGTAATCCGATGCCACCCACCGTGTATAGGGCTGAACTGGTTCGGGTGCTGCCAGGCTGCGACGAGTTGTTACCTCCGATTCGACCCGCTGGGGCCGACGAAGATGATGTGATGACCCTCAGCGCCTGTGTAAGCTGGCCCCTGCTTTGGCCGAAGAGCCAGATTCGTTTGGGGGCGGGGGACACCACCCCACAGACAACACCGCCAGTCGTGCCGGCGCCAAGCCATGGCAAGACCGCCGCAACGCTACCGGACATGCCGGACATCCCTATGGCACAGGATCCAGACATGCATATGGCACAGGATCCGGACGACGACGACAACGATGACGGTACATTTACCAACGTCGATAAGTACTTTGCCGAACATGGGTACGGTGACGAATTCTTCGGGCCTCCTTCTCAAGAACCCAACCCTGAAAAAGACGACCGCAATCTAGCTGGTACCACGGAGAAACTCAATTGCAATAGGCGTCGTCTGGCGTTCAGTTCTCAGGAGACGCCTCTAGCTGCCGCCTTCACCGAGCCTCAGATAGCCGAGGTATGGAATATTATCAGCCCCAACACACTCAAGAAGGCGGTCTCTGAGCAGAACTCGATCCCATTACAGGAGATGAGGAAGAAGGGACGGAAACGAAAGAATAACAAGGGCGGTGCGAGCCAGCCGGCACCGAGTACGATCCGTGCTCAGGACGGGCCACCTTCACGTAAGGATATCTCGAGGAGGGTGCATGTGGCGGGTAGGCCGATGCTACCGACTAATCTGCTCAATGCTGCAACCGGTGCTATGCGGAGTCTGCATGACAGTGTTCTTTCTTTGGAGAAGCGGCGTCTCTCCGAGAATGATGTGGCATACCCGGTTTTCGTGGCCAAGGTGCCAGAGGGCAAGGGCTTTGTGGATAGCGCCATCGGGGGTACGATCGTCCTGCGGTTTGATGACATCTTCGCTATGTTTAACCTTCATCCGCTGCACTACACCTTCGTTCGGCTATTTTCGCTGAGTATGGAGATGCGATCATTAGAGACAAGACCCCGGACATCGTGATAGTCGACCCCTTCTACATGCGTGCCAAGATCTTGGGCAGCGCTGGGGACCGGCAAGTCGCGAGTTCATACCTCGAAGGCGTCATTCTGGCAAACCCAGATAAGGATAACTTCCTCGTGCCTTACTTTCCCGAGTAAGTCATCCCCTCACCGCCCCGTAACATATGATTTCTTAGATTTCGATCGTTCTTTTTTTTGTAACATTCCGTGTTTTGTGCAGTGACACACATTGCACACTCATCCTCTTAAGCCCGCAATATTCCATGGCCACGTATTTCGACCCGGACCGTTAGTCGAAGATAGACTACACAAATATCAAGAAAGTTCTTGATGATGTTCTCCCCGGCTACGCCAGATCTGGAGGCACCTTCAGCAGGCCAGTTCGTAATTACGGCAAGCACATCTTCAGCCACAATACGACGTTCTCCTACGTCAAGCAGCCGCCTGGCGGTCAGAAGGATGCCTACTACGCCCTCCATCACATGCGGATGATCGTACGGGACCATAATCATCTTCTGCTACCAAATAATCTCAAAGATTGGGCCGCACGCTTGTCGGCAATCCAGGACGCGGACATCAGACAAGAATTCTTTCGCATCCAGTCGGAGTTTGCGGAAATCATACATCAAGATGTCCTTCGTACCTCGGGGCAGTTCTATCTCAGACATCAACCGTCCAACAGTGAGATAGAAACAACGCTACAAATGCAGGCTGACAACGCCCGCGATTTCATGACCATCACGAAAGACGGCGGCTTCATCCACGCTCCGGTCCCTGAGTCGAGTCGAAAGTAGTGATGCTATGTAGTTCTAAAATGTCGATTGGCTCATGTTGTAATATTAAACTTTAATGAACTTGTATGTCTCTTTGGTTTGGACAGTCGTTCAACTTATATGTAATCGATGCTATTTATTAGTAGGACCATGAATCGTGCTATTAATGTGTTGCTTTTCTCTTCTGATCCTTTTGTTGCATACTTATATATTGCGTATGTATTGTCTGTGAATTGCTACTAACGTTTTGTTTGGCTAGTGCAATAGAGATGCCGTCGTATGTCGTGTACAAGGGTAAGGTTCCCGGAGTCTACGACGACTGGGAGGAGTGTCGGAGACAGGTTCACCGTTTCAACGGTAACAGTTACAAAGGGTACACCACTAGGGCGGAGGCGGAAGTTAGATACGCGCGCTATCTAGCGGGAGAGAGGAGGGAGCGGAGGAGGAACCGGATGAAGACCAGTTTCATCGCGATGATGCTAATCGTGATGACCGCAGCTCTCTTCTATGTGATGGTAGTTTAGATGATCGATATCGACTTGTAATATGAAGACAAACTCGCTACTCGCGGTTTCGAGACTTGTAATGTTATAACTTTGTTCGGTATTTGAAATTCGAAGACTAATATGATGAATTGTATTCGGAGACTAATCTTCTATTGTATTCGATAAATCTGCTGTTTATATATTGTGCTCTCTATATTATGTGCAGTAATATGTTTTGTAACCTGTGCAAATATCAAAAAAGAAAAAAAAATCCCTAATATTCATACTAATGGCGCACCACTCAGCACACTAATGGCGCACTGCAGAAAGGACACTAATGGCGCATCACCCCCTAGTGCGCCATTAGCATGCCAAGTCACATGGGTAAATATGGCCCCTGGGAGGCATACTAATGGCGCACGGTGGGCTATACTAATGGCGCACTGCGTGGTGCGCCATTAGTATACCAGATACTAATGGCGCATCAGGGGTGCGCCATTAGTATTTAATTCTAATGGCGTGGTGCTAGTGGCACACCAGTAATGCGCCATTAGTAGGCGAAACTGGTGCGCCACTAGCAGGCCTTTTCTTAGTAGTGTATAAGGTTTGACAATGATTTATAATATTAATCTATAAACTGAAATCTGAATAAATTGATATTAATTCAATCTTTTTACGTGCGAGAGTTCCTTCTTCTCATTTGCCCTTTCAGATTCTTTTGATTTTTTGGAGAGCTTCTTGTTTTGTGAATATCCCGCTTCTTTCTGTTTACAATATCTTCATCTGAATTCTTAGCAGTGTTGTTTTTACTACTAGATGTTGCTTGTGTAGTGCTTTATGTTCTTCGTCGCCTAGATGACCTAAGTGTACTCTGCGAAGACTCATGAACAACTACTGGTGTATCCATTTTGCAATGTAGATAACAGAACAATCAGTAGTTTTATTATATATTTCAATGAATAATAACAACAATAATGAGGACCATTAGAACAGTTTCTAATGACAATGAAGAAATTAGACCATTTAACAAGAGATGTTTGTAAAAATTTAAGATAGACAGATAATAAATGCAATTCAATAATTTTTTGTTGAGTTTTGCAACTCATACTATCAGACAAACTATCTTTGACAGATAATATACATTTAACCCAGAAATTGAAACATATATGACAAAAAAATTACATTAAGGGTTTGGGCTAGAATGCATGGGACTTGAGTTCTAGGGTTCTAGCATTTAACAAACATCCGGATGCGGTAATTTATTGTCAAAATACAAATGTACCAAAAGGAGTTTGCGCATTGGTACTAACCTCAGAGAATCATTGTTTGAGAACTTTGATTCCGTGAGTTGATCGGTACTCAACGGCGATGAGTAAAGGAAGAAGAAGTCATGTATTTCACGCCTAGAACAAGTCAGAGAAAAAAAGTACAACCTCAGAGGGAGTCAACCAAGCAGAAAATAGGAAGAGAGATAAACGGGGCGCTAGTGCTACATAGAGACGTCGGCGGAAGTTAGGAGACGAAGTGAAACCGAACGGAGTTAAATGGCTAGTGGGTCATGGGGTTAATCAGTGTGGTGCCAGTAAAATATAGTTTACTTTGCTGCGGCTGTCCCCACAACAACATGACGTTATTGGTAATACACCAGAACACCAAACATGATACAACCAAATACATTTTGTGTGGGTCTGGCTCCCCACGAATCTTGATGAAAACAATCAGTGGATGGTTTTTTTTTTTTTTGCGGGGATGGTTTACCGGTACCTCCCAACAACTGCAAAAAATGCCATTCGAAGGAGGGTCGCACCCGACACCCTTCAGCGCAAACAGATGTATCCTGTGATGTGGCAAGGAGCCCCGCTTCAAGATTCGTGAGAGAAATCGAACGGCTGCTGAGACGTTCGCTCGAACGTGCAGAAAATCTGACGTTGGATTTGTAAGATTTGGTTTATTATCGTAAGAGAAGGGGGTTCGCGCTGAGGGGATCCTCCCATTGAACGGTTTCGTTTGCTCAGGGGAACTACTGTTCCCTTCACGATCCCTCCTAAGCTGACGTTTCTTGTTATGATAATGATATCTGATGAACGTCAGCTAGGAAAAGGGTGACCAGCGAACTTTTCTTTATGGCAAGTTTACGTGGTGGGAGATAGCAAATCCTGCCGCAATTTTTTTCTTCTTCATAGAAATTGTCATGTGTTTACGAAGAAATCGTCATCCTCCCACAATGTAAATTGTCATATAAAATGTTCGTAATTGTCATGCCCTCTCAACGAAGATGCTGCCTCTCTCCAGCTCAGGCAACGTATATATGTCTTCTTCTCCCGGGAAACCAGGGAAAAGGCAAGTGCGCCACGCAGGAGCCGTTATAACCGCCTGAAAAGCGGTGGCCGAAAAAGTTTCTTTTTCTTGAAAGCAACGGTGGCGGAAAAGTGAAGGAACACACATAGTACACTCGATCGCCCGCTCCCAGAATATTCCCAAGAACAATCCTGGCAATTAGTAATCAAATCCGGCCTCCATTAGCTGGTGCGCCTCCCAAAATCAACCCACCCGCGCGAGTGGAAAGGGGTGGAAAAGCCAGATCCCGCAGCAATGCGGACGGCATCACGGCGCATTACGACGCTGCCGTGCCTAATAATCATACTCCATTAGCAATAGTTTCCGTTCGCCATTTCGATTCATGGCCTACCAGGCTACCAAGGTCGCCCGCCGCTATAAATACGTCGGCCATATCGCTCGATCCGACCACTCCAACGCACCATCATATTGCTCTCTCCGCGCGTATACATACATACTTAGCTCCTCTGTTCTGGTTGAGTTAGATATCTCTGAGGTGCAACAATGGCCGCGAGCAATGACGCCGGCGTGGTGGTCGTCTTCGACTTCGACAAGACCATCATCGACTGCGACAGCGACAACTGGGTCGTCGACGCCCTCGGCGCCACCCAGCGGTTTGACGAGCTCCTGCTCCACCTCCCATGGAACTCGGCCATCGTAAGCCTCTGTTCGTTCGCATCGCACCGTACGTGATGCCTTTTTTCTGTCGCAAATGCACCTGGTAATCGTTCCGATGATTGCTCTGGTCTTAGATATCACTTTACGACTTTTTGCAAACCAAATCTCAGCAGCTGCAGTGCGCATTTCACTCTGAATATTTAAATTTTTTTATGGAATTGTTGCCTTCTTTCTTAAAAGGACGCCATGATGGGCGAGTTGCACTCGCAAGGCAAAACGATCGACGAGATCGCGGGCAGCATCAGGACGGCGCCTCTGTCCCATCACGTCGTGGCGGCCATCAAGGCCGCACAGGCTCTCGGCTGCGAGCTGCGGATCCTCAGCGACGCCAACGCGTTTTTCATCGACACCGTCCTCGCGCACCACGGCCTGGCCGGCTACTTCTCGGAGATCAGCACCAACCCGGCCAGCGTCGACGCCGGCGGCCGCCTCAGGATCACCCCGCACCACGACTTCCGTCATGGCTCCTGCAGCAGCCACGGCTGCGCCCTCGCCACCTGCCCTCCCAACATGTGCAAGGTGACGAATCACACTTTCAGTCAACGCGTTGCTAGATTTCACTATAACTTTTTTTTTTTGCCTGAGCATTTTGGTGTGCAAAATTCAGGGCAAGGTGATGGAGGCGATGCTGCAAGAACTGTCCGCGGCGGCGGCGGCAGGGACGAGGAGGCCGAGTAGAGTGGTGTACCTCGGCGATGGTAGGGGCGACTACTGCCCCACCCTAAAGCTGGCCGAGCGGGACTACATGATGCCCAGGAAGGGCTACCCCGTGTGGGACCTCATCGCCGGAGACCGGCGGGCCGTCCGCGCAGACGTGCGCGGGTGGGCCGACTTCAAGGACCTGGAGACGGTGCTGCTTGACATCATACACGAATGCGCCGCGGCCGCCATGATGGAACAAGACGGCGGCGATCAGGTGGTGGTTGGCATGGTGGTGCCAGAGTGCCGTGCCCTTTCTGCTCCCAAGATGGCGATGGCAGTTCTCCCCAAAGCAATTCATGCGCCCAACTGACACGCATCTTTGCCAAACAATATGGACGTTTGGTGACTCGATGGAAGCATGGGAGATGTAATGGCTTTCCCAACGTAAATAAAGTAGAAAAACTATACTGCTCCTGGTTCCTTACGTCTACAGCAGCAGCTTAAGTGTGGGACATGATTAGCTCGATCATACTTCTCTTGGAACTGGAAGCCAATTGAAGTACTGCATGTACCGGTGTAGGAGCCAGCTGACATCCAGAAGCTGTTCTATCACTAATTTGGGTCAAGATTAATCACTTGCCTCTTTTAGGGAACCTTAATTATTTGCCTCAAAAATAATAAAATTAAGAGTATCGATTAGTTTTTCTTGTCATCGGTCCCCACCCTTTCACTTTAACTAACCGTTCCCTCCCTCGCGTACCCCCTTCCTCCCTATGTTTGGCTGGTCGACCGACTCGTTACCGCACTATTTCGTCACAAGATACTACCCCAGCAATGACCTCCCCAAGTCCAGAGGTAGCAATCCTCCGCTCACCACATCTCTCTAGTCATAAGGACGAAAGGACACATGATAGATGGGTGGGGATAAAATAAAAATAAAAATCACATAATATATAATTTAATAATAGTAGTTCTTAGCGCTCTTCTTCATTGTCTTTACCTTTTTCTATATTGCGGGATTTTCCTGCTTCATTTCTTTCCATTCATCATTTTTTTTGTTTGGTTTTGTTTTCTTTCCTTTTCAGTTTATAAATAGAAATATGTTCAAATAATTTTGATTATTTAAACTGGGGCAAAGTGGTAATAACATTTTTTTTAATATTGAATAAATTTTTGGCTACATGAACATTTTAATAAAAATGCAAGAACACCTTTGAAAATCTGACAAATCACTTTCTGACCTGTTTGAGGTAGGTATAAGAAGTTCCTTCCCTTTGGTAATTCTAATCCATTTAATATAGGGTAAACGAAGATATCAATTTTTGAGTCGTTTAAGGTAGGAAACTATCAACTAAGGTTCTAAAAGAAGGAACTACCTATTTCGACCGAGGAGCACATGCCATTCTATAGGCCAGTTCGGAAATTGTGGAAGCTTGGTTTGAACAACCTACCGAGTATTGGAAACAAGCTATAGCACTTACTCCTGGAAATTATATTGAAGCACAAAACAGGTTCAAGATTACAACGAGCTTTGATTTGAATAAGTCCCGTGTTTCTTTTTTTTACACGTTTTGTTTCCTTTTTAGTTTAATAGTCCAAAAGATAAACATCCATTCCTCTAGTTTTTACTATTGTTTTCTATATCTTGAATTCTGTAAGGAATGATTGCAATTCTTTCAGTGGTATCCATGGTTACTACTCTTTCTTTCTTGTCCCACAAAATAGAGATTGCGCCGAAGTTTCTATTTATAGGCGAGCCATCAAATAATTTTGATTATTCGAAATAGGGTAAAGTGGTAAGAACACTTTTTAAAATAGTGAAGTAATTTTGAATACTTGAACATTTTTATTAAATTCAAGGATACCTATAAAAATTCGAAAATCACTGTGTAATAATGCATGAATAATTTTGAAAATTTTGTGAACATTTAAATTAGTTTGTGATTTTTTTAGTTACATGAACATTTTCAAAATGCGCTAACACATTTTAAAACTCGACCAGCACTAAAAATTAATAAATACTTTTTAACGTACTTAAATTAATTAAACAAGTAGAAATGTGCACAAGGAAGGCAAGCAGATCAAGTTTACCTTTGAAAAAGAACACGGAGGGATATAGGTTCCAAATATTGCGGCAATGGTGTTCTGTCGCCATTACGCATGAATACATGAGATTTGAGCACCAATGGTGCATGTTGGGAAAACGAAAGACATGAGCTATACCAAGCAAGAAAGAGGGGAAACAAAGGATCCGTTTCGATCATGAAGCACCCACCTCAATCATGGGTCAAGGCACACTGACATGCCCTCTCGGGAGGGGCTTCATGAAGTACGGAGGTGAACATGCTCTGTCCGGAACCAGGGAGTCATGACGTGCATATCGACGACCGATTCTAGATCTGAAGGAAAAACGTTCCAGATTTGGGGCAAAGTAAAGTAGTTCATGCCAAACAATGGTGGAGCACAAAATGTTGTGGCTTTAGGTGCACAGTCTTATGTACCGAGATCATCATAATTTTAAAGTGGGACTGCAGACCGACACAGTTGTAAAGTAGGGTCTAGTATATTGTCCTTGTACACGTATTTGTATACGTATGTAATTGTAATTGTGATCATTTATATATTGAGACGTGAGGCTGGATGTCAACCACCCACGCAAAACCCTAAACCCTGTGTTTCAACTTGGCCAGGTCGGACCGCCGCCGCCGCCAGTACCTCGCGCCGCCGCCCGAACATCTCTCCGTGCAGCCGCTGCTTCCGATTGCAAGCTAGTCATCCATCCATGCAAGCCAGCCATCCATCAGCGCCGCGTAGCTAGCTATCCATCGGCATCCATCCGCCCGCTGCTGTTGCCGCGCGAGACATCTAACCGCGCCGCCGCTTCCGATCGCAGCTGCCGCGCGAGCCATCTTCCGTGACTTGCTCTGCTGCCGCCGCGCGCTGTCCCTTCCGTGCCGTCGCTGCGATGTCGTCCGCCGCTATGTCCTTCGCCCAAACTAGCGGAGCCATCGTCTCTTCTCCCGTCGCCTCGATCCCCGCCGCGCTCGCCGTCCCGACGATCTCCGTCCGCCTCGGTCGCCACAACTTCATGCTCTGGGGGGGCATCACCAGCACCGTTCTTGCCGGTGCCAACCTCCACGGACACCTCGATGGCACCAAGGCGGCACCGGCCAAAACACTCGTTGTCGGCACCGGCGACGCTGCTACCACCGTCGCCAACCCGGAGTACCACCAATGGTGGGTTCAAGATCAGCGCGTCAAGGGGCTTCTTCTCACCTCCATGGATGAGGATATTGCATGCCAACTTATTGGCTGCGAGTCGGCGCATCTGGTGTGGACAGCCGTCGCCGCCATGTTCGGCGCCCAGAGCCGCGCCAATGTCCGCCACATCCGGCGGCAACTTCAGTCGCTGAGGAAGGACGATCTGTCTGCCACGGAATACATGCACAAGATGAAGGCCCTGGCCGACACTATGGCCGCCGCCGGCTCTCCGATCCGTGATGATGAGCTTATCGATCACATCCTCACCGGCCTCGGCTCCGCCTACAACTCCATCGCCGCCTCCTTGGGCGTGAGTAACGCACCCATGCCCTACTCCAGTTTTTACTCATTGGTTCTGTCCTTCGAGGCGCTGCAGGCACAACAGAGTGCGGTGGAGGGGTGGTCTCCCTCCGCGAACGCCGTGACCCGTTCGGGTTCGTATGGCGCGGGCGGACGCGCGCCCTACTCCGATCCCTATCCCTCCCACGGGGGGGGGGGGACGCCTGGCTGATGGACATGGCCAGCCCGGGCAGAGCCGCCAGGGCGGTAATGGCGGCAACATCGGCGGCCGTGACCGCAACGCTGGTTATGCCGGCAATGGCCGGCAAGGTGGAGGGGGCAACGCCGGCAACAACGGCGGAGGCGGTGGGCGTCGCAACTGCTGGCGTCCCCGGTGCCAAATTTGCAAGAACTGGGGCCATGAAGCCGGCGACTGTCGCAAGCGCAATGATCAGGATCACAACTCCCGCTCCGCCAACTCGGCCTCCACCAACACCGTCGACTTTCCTTGGGTGTTGGATACCGGGGCTACGGATCACTTGACTAATGATCTTGAGCGCCTCCAAGTTCATGAGCGCTATGACGGCAAGGATCAGGTTCAGGTGGCCAATTGTGTAGGTTTGTCTATTTCACACATTGGTCATTCGCGTTTACCTGGTTCATTTCTTAAACCGCGTAACATCCTTCATGTTCCACACATCAGCCAACATCTTCTCTCTGTTTATCGTCTTCTTTGTGATAATGACGTGTTTGTTGAATTTCACCGTCGTTTTTTCCTTGTTAAGGACAAAGCAACCAGGCACACCATCCTTCACGGTAGAAGTTACGCGGGGGGGGGGGGGGGGGGTCTATCCAGTCCCCTTCGCTCGCGCGTCATCTTCATTGTCTCACCGTGCCTCCTCCGGTTTTCGAGTTTCATCGTCGCAATGGCATCAACGTCTTGGTCATCCTACAAATAATGTGGTCACTTCCATTGTTCGGAGTCATGAACTTCCGTGTTCTAGTTCAAATAATTCATCGTTAGTTTGTGATGCCTGTCAGCGTGCTAAGAGTCATCAACTACCTTATTCTACTTCGTTTCACATCACTACTGTACCTCTTGAATTAATACATTCAGATGTTTGGGGTCCCGCTCTTGCTTCGTCGGGAGGGTACAAATATTATGTTAGTTTTATTCATGATTACACGCGCTTCACCTGGATTTATTTGCTTAAACACAAGTCTGATGTTGAGCAAGTTTTCTACAACTTTCAGGCTCATGTCGAACGCCTTCTGGATTATAAAATCAAAGCCGTTCAGTCCGACTGGGGTGGTGAATACCACAAACTCCATCGCTACTTTCAACGCACGGGCATCTCTCACCGAGTGTCATGTCCGCATACCTCTCAACAGAACGGTAGTGCCGAGCGCAAACACCGACATTTGGTCGAGACCGGTCTTGCCTTGCTTGCGCACTCCTCTCTTCCACTTCGGTTTTGGGATGAGGCTTTTCTTACGGCATGTTACCTCATCAACCATATGCCCACTCCGGTTCTCAACAAGGACACACCTTTGTTCCCTCTGTTTCATGTTCAGCCCAACTACTCCTCCCTTCGGATTTTTGGGTGTGCTTGCTGGCCTAGTCTCCGCAAGTACAATGCTCACAAGCTTGAGTTTTGGTCCAAGATGTGTGTTTTCCTTGGCTATAGTCCTTTGCATAAGAGCTATAAGTGTCTTGACCGTACCTCCAGTCGGATATGCATCTCTCGTGATGTTGTTTTCGACGAGACTGTGTTCCCTTACTCTCAACCCGACATTTCGGTTGATCCTGCTTCTCTTGAACATGCACTCACTTTTCCCTCCGATGAATCAGTTCCAGATGTCCATGTGCGTAAATATGACCTGTCCTATTTGTCATCTAACTTGTCTTTTGCAGGTGATATTGCTTTGAGTTCCCCCAGGTATATGTTGCTGCTCCGACGCCTCCTGATGCGCCCGACGTGCATGTCCCGCCGCCCGAGGCGGGCGCGACTGCCTCGCCTGATGGCGCGACCGCGGACGCGGCTGGGTCGCCACCCTCGCCCGGCGCGGCTGGGTTGCCACCCTCGCCCGGTCCGTCGCCCGGGCCGCCGCCCTCGCCTGGGCCGGTCCAGCACACCATCGTCTCTCGGCCCGTGTCGCCTCTTGCTGAGGTCCCCTCAGCCGCGACACCCTCGGCCGAGCCCTCGTCGCCGTCGTCTTCTCTTACTGGCGATGCAGCTCCGGCGCATGCTATGGTTACACGCCATCGTGATCCTACGCGCAAGGAGAAGTCTTACACTGATGGCACGGTTCGGTATGACTCTCGCCATCGTGCCTTCTTCGCTGCGCCGGTTTCCCATCGTGATGCTCTGGGTGAACCTGCCTGGCGTGCCGCCATGTCCGAGGAGTTTGCTGCTCGCCGTCACACTAACACCTGGGTGTTGGTGCCTCGGCCACCTGGTGTTAATATTGTGAGCTGCAAGTGGATTTTTAAAACCAAGCACCGTCCGGATGGGTCTGTTGATAAGCACAAAGCTCGTCTTGTTGCTCGTGGTTTCACTCAACAGCACGGGATTGACTATGGAGATACTTTTAGCCCGGTGGTGAAGCCTGCCATGGTTTGCTTGGTTTTGTCTCTTGCTGTGTCTCGTGGCTGGAGCCTCCGACAGATTGATGTGAGCAATGCCTTTTTACATGGGTTCTTGGCCGAAGATGTGTACATCCAGAAGCCACCTGGGTTCGAGGATGCCACTTATCCCTCTCATGTCTGCAAACTTCAACGGTCTATTTATGGTCTCAAGCAGTCACCCCATGCCTGGTATGCTCGTTTGAGTCAGCGCCTTTCGCAGCTCGGTTTTGTTGCTTCCAGATCAGATGCATCTCTGTTCATCTTCTCCCATTGTACTATACAGATATACATGCTGGTGTACGTTGATGATATTGTGATTGCTGGTCTACCCCAGCCGTGGTGGATCGTCTTGTGCAGTCGCTGTGTGCTAGCTTTCCCATCAAAGATTTGGGTCGCCTCGAGTACTTTCTTGGTTTGGAAGTGTCCTTTCATTCAGGGGGCATGACCTTGACGTAGAAAAAGTATGCTTTAGATCTTCTTCATCGCGTCAACATGGAGAACTGCAAGGCCACTTCCACTCCGCTTGCTACATCCGAGAGTCTCTCACGTCATAGTGGTGCACTACTGGGTAGAGATGACTCCTTTCGGTATCGCAGTGTGGTTGGGGCACTTCAGTATTTGACCCTCACTCGTCCTGATATCTCCTTCGCAGTGAGCAAAGTGTGTTAGTTCCCGTCTCAGCCAACGGAGGATCATTGGGAAGCAATCAAGCGTATTCTGAGATATGTCAAAGGTACGCTAGACATGGGACTACGGATTCGTAAGTCCAGATTTACTGGAGTGAGTATATTTACCGATGCAGACTGGGCAGGCTGTGTTGATGATAGGCGCTCCACTGGTGGTTTTGCTATATTTGTTGGATCTAACCTTGTATCTTGGAGCTCGAAGAAGCAACCCACAGTCTCGAGATCAAGCACCGAGGCAGAGTATAAGGCATTGGCCAATGGCGCGGCTGAAGCCATTTGGATAGACTCAGTTCTCACAGAACTTGGAGTCCCACGCCAGCGCACTCCTATATTGTGGTGTGATAACTTAGGGGCAACTTACCTGACGGCGGATCCAGTGTTTCATGCTCGGACCAAACACATTGAGATTGATTTCCACTTTGTGAGAGAACGAGTAGCTGCTTGTGAACTGGAAGTCAGGTTTATTTCTACAGATGATCAGTTAGCGGATGTATTTACTAAACCCGCTACTAGACAGATGCTAGACCGTTTTAGAACCAATCTGAATCTTGTATGTAGTTCAGATTGAGGGGGCATGTAAAGTAGGGTCTAGTATATTGTCCTTGTACACGTATTTGTATACGTATGTAATTGTAATTGTGATCATCTATATATTGAGACGTGAGGCTGGATGTCAACCACCCAAGCAAAACCCTAAACCCTGTGTTTCAACTACAGTGACATCTAGATATCTGATGCTACTTGACACCTATGTCAAAGCAGTGCACAATGAACAGAAACATTCAGCTAGTGCACTACTTTTTTTCATACTAATGTACATCCTAGTGTTAACTGGTCCAAAATTAAAAGCAAGAAGATGATTCAGAATGTCTAATAAAGGTAGAAAACATAAACAACAAGCTTGTCTGGTAAATCACATCTGAAATTCATAAGGTTCTTTGCAGGTAGCTTAATGTAAAAAAATGTTTGCACATGTAAACTATTTACCCAACCAACCAGGAACCACTTTGCCTAAATCTCAAGCAAGCCACGTTAAACCAATAAGGTGAGTGGGTAATTGCCTAGGTGGCTACAGGACAGTGCATGCAAAAACATGACATATACATGACCTGTCATTTCCATAAAACAAAAATATATGGATTTCCACTTTGATAGTTGCATGACTTGAAAAAGGTCAGTGTTGTAGCAAAGATATAAGAACATGTAATTACATTTAGATGACCATGGGAAATTATAATAAATAGATTATGCTCAGAATTGGCAATATGGCCTAGAGATTTGAGGCCATGACACAGGGATGAGCGGAGGCTAGGTCTCTCGCGGTCTGTTCAGTGAAGATTGAATAGACAATTTTTTTAATCAAAATGTGAGTATCACTAATATGAGTCAATCTGAATCACTTGACTCTTTTAGGGGACCTTAATCAGTTTACTGGAAAATAATTAAATTAATAGTGTCGATTAGTTTTTTCTTGGCATCGGTCTCCACCCTTTCATCTCACATCGCCGTTCCCAACCTCATGTATCCCCTTCCCCCCTATGTTTGGCTGGTGGACTGACTAGTTACCGCACTCCTTCGTCACGAGATACTACCCCAACAATGACCTCCCCAAGTCTAGTGGTAGCTATCCTTCGCTTACCACATCTTTCTAACCCTAGAGAGGGCATAGTCGTAAGGACGAAACGACAAATGATAGACGGGTGGGGATAAAATTGAAAAAACACATAATATATAATCAAATAATAGTTGTTCTTAGCACCTTTGTTCATTGTCTATACCTTTTTCTAAATGCGGGATTTTCTTGTTTCCTTTTTTTCGTTCTTCCTTTTTTGTTTTTTTTGTTTTCTTTCCTTTGCAGTTTAATAAAATAGAAACGTGTTCAGATAATTATGATTATTTAAACTGGGGTAAAGTGGTAATTTTTTTTAATATTGAATACATTTTGGATACATGAACATCTATTATATACTTAAGACAAGAGGCAAACAAGTCATCATGTTTATCCACAAAGATTAAATTATCTCAACCATCAACTTTATAAAATAAATGGCCGAGATTTAAAAATATACTGTTACATATAAATATTGTGTGTAGGCATATATTGTGTTGCACATGCCAAGTCCATCACGTGCAAGCATTTATGATGGGAAAGTGCCATCGACATACATGAGACTCAACCCCTAAAAAAACGTACATGAGACTCCGAAATCACCCTAAAGAAATCACCATAAAAAAGGTACGTACATGAGAAGGACACGCTCAAGTTCATGTTCCCACCATCATGTCCGTTTTTTTTACTTGGAAATATGGGATCAGATTCACAAAGAAAAATGATACGTAATCAGTGACGGTTTAAATTTATTATAAGGTAAGATTTGAAGATAGAAGACGAACATCTCAGAGTTAAACAAATCTAGAGACCTTCACGTTGTAGGTGTAAGCTTTTTGCTTTTCTGGAAAAGGAAGACAATAAAATAGAAACGTCTTATATACACTATCAATTAGTATTATTACAATGGTCAAGATTTAAAGATAGAAAGTTATGCACGACAACAGTCACGTGTCATAATATCTTGATTGACACGTATAAGTATATCTAGGGGACACATATTATTTTTAAAGAATAGAACCAAGATAATGGATTCCATCAAACCGTAAAAAAACAAGCATGACAAGTATTGGTGAACGAAAGCTAGATACTACAGCTACGGCAAAGCAAGAAACTTTTGCTCCTGATTTAAAAAAGAAACTTTTACCCATGAATTCGAATCAGATCAGTATAACTCGCGTCAGCTTGGCTCCAACTCTGGAAAGTGCGCCTGCGATCCCATCTGGGCCAGCTTCAGCGTTGCAACGGCCAAAGACGCCCAAGCTTCATGAGACTTGGGAAGAACCTCATCCGCATCCTAGACAAGATGCCGCTGGGCCGCACGGAGCAACACTAGTAGAAAATATGGCTTTGGTCCAGGCCTGCCCAGCCCATTAGTCCCGGTTCAGTCACGAACCGGGACCTATGGGAGCATACGTCCCGGTTCGTGAGCCCAGGGGTCCGGCCGGGCCTCGTGGGGCATTGGTCCCGGTTTGTCTGGACCCTTTGGTCCCGGTTCCAGACACGAACTAGGATCAATGTGTCTCGCTCCTGGCCCACATCCATTGGTTTCGGTTCATGGCTGGAACCGGGACCAAAGGACTCCCTTTGGTCCCGGTTTCAGTCACGAACCAGGACCAATGATGTGGCTATATATACCCACTTGCCCGCGAGCAGAGCACTCCGCTGCTCTGTTTTTTCTGGCCGGCCAGGGGAAGGCTTTGTGATGCCCTTGGTTGCGATTATGATCGCATTTTCTTGCTTTTATTATTGTTTGTTATTATATAGTGCGATGGTTTTGGTATCCGCCCCCGTCGGCCCTCGTCCTGTCTATGATTCAGATGTGGTATATATTATCTTTTATAACTATTTTGTTCATTTATTGTTTATGACAATTATGCCGACCAACGTGACATAGATTTTATTTATCTAGGAGGTATGTGAACCGAAAATTCCAACCGACCCTATTGTCGAGAGGTTAAATTTAGTTGAAGAAGAAAACAATTACTTGAAGGAAAAATATATAAAAAATTGAGGAGGAGAAGATGATATTGGAGTTGCATGTTGCGGATGTCGTCGATGATCACAAGATCAAGATGGATGCAATGCGCTTGAAGATTAGAAAGATTAGAAAATATGTCATTCATACCGAGGCTTGGTATCATTATGCCGTTGGATCAATTGTTACCTTGGTTGCGATTATGATCGCATTTGTTGTTGCATTGAAATGTTTTACATAGTTTCAATGTATGGTTTAATTAGATGCTCTGGAGAGCTATATGTTGTTCAATGAGAACTATGTATGTACTTTGGTTTTAATGTTATGATGAACTTCCATTAATTTGGTCACTTATCTATTCATGATGTTCTGTAATGGTTTTTGACACACTTAATTATATATAATGCACGCAGATGAACCGACAATGGATGTACGGTGACAGACACACCTCCGAGTACATTAAGGGCGTGCATAATTTTCTCAAAGTGGCTGAGGCAAACAAGCAGAATGGTTTTATGTGTTGTCCATGCCCTATATGTGGGAATACGAAGTCTTACTCTGACCTGAAAATCCTTCA
Source organism: Triticum aestivum (assembly GCF_018294505.1). Classification (NCBI taxonomy): domain Eukaryota; kingdom Viridiplantae; phylum Streptophyta; class Magnoliopsida; order Poales; family Poaceae; genus Triticum; species Triticum aestivum. The sequence goes on along the minus strand of NC_057814.1, from coordinate 579,041,367 downwards.
CACCCACCTGCTTTATAAGGGTTTCATGCCACACTATAATGTTTGGACCAAGCACGGAGGAATATGGGTTATGATGGAAGACAACGAAAAAGAAGAGGATGATGACGACTATGTGCCCCCTGAATACGGTGATGCTGCAACGGGGGAAGCTGAAGATCAAGAGGAACCAGACGATGTGTTTGATGATGATCTCCGCCGGGTCATTGTTGATACAAGGAGACAGTGCGAAAGTGAAAAGGAGAAGCTGAAGTTCGACCGCATGTTAGAGGATCACAAAAAGGGTTGTACCCCAATTGCGAAGATGGCAACACAAAGCTCGGTACAGTACTGGAATTGCAACAGTGGAAGGCAGAGAGTGGTCTGCCTGACAAAGGATTTGAGAACCTACTGAAAATATTGAAGAAGAAGCTTCCAAAGGATAACGAATTGCCCGACAGTACGTACGCAACAAAGAAGGTCGTATGCCCTCTAGGATTGGAGGTGCAGGAGATACATGCATGCCCTAATGACTGCATCCTCTACCGCGGTGCGTACAAGGATTTGAACGCATGCCCGGTATGCAGTGCATTGCGGTATAAGATCAGACGAGATGACCCTGGTGATGTTGAGGGCGAGCCCCGCAGGAAGAGGGTTCCTGCGAAGGTGATGTGGTATGCTCCTATAATACCACGGTTGAAACGACTGTTCAGAAACAAAGAGCATGCCAAGTTGATGCGATGGCACAGTGAGGACCGTAAAAAAGACGGGAAGTTGGGAGCACCCGCTGACGGGTCGCAGTGGAAAAAAATCGAGAGAAAGTACCTGGCTGAGTTTGCAGGTGACCCAAGGAACGTATGGTTTGGTTTAAGCGCGAATGGCATTAATCCTTTCGGGGATCAGGGCAGCAATCACAGCACCTGGCCCGTGACTCTATGTATCTATAACCTTCCTCCTTGGCTGTGCGTGAAGCGGAAGTTCATTATGATGCCAGTTCTCATCCAAGGCCCTAAGCAACCCGAGAACCACATTGATGTGTACCTAAGGCCATTAGTTGAAGAACTTTTATAGCTGTGGAATGGAAACGGTGTACGTGTGTGGGATGAGCACAGACAGGAGGAATTTGACCTACATGCATTGTTGTTTGTAACCATCAACGATTGCCCTGCTCTCAGTAACCTTTCAGGATAGACAAGCAAGGGATACCACGCATGCACGCACTGTTTAGCTGACACTGAAAGTATATATCTGGACAAATGCAGGAAAAATGTGTACCTGGGGCATCGTCGATTTCTCCGACCAACCATCAATGTGGAAAGAAAGGCAAGTATTTCAAAGGCGAGGCAGATCACCGGAAGAAGCCCGCCATGCGTACCGGTGATCACGTACTTGTTATGGTAAGTGATTTACACGTAATCTTTGGAAAGGGTCCCAGCGAACTCTCTGTTCCGAATGACGCTGAGGGACGCGTACCCATGTGGAAGAAGAATTCTATATTTTGGGACCTATCCTACTAGTGGCTTCTCTCAAGATAGCATAAGTATTACGGTGGGTAAACAAATTACTGTCGAGCAATTTGTAGAAAAGTGCATAATTATGAGAATATCTAGGCATGATCATGTATATAGGCATCACGTCCGTGACAAGTAGACCGACTCCTGCCTGCATCTACTACTATTACTCTACACATCGACCGCTACCCAGCATGCATCTAGAGTATTAAGTTCATAAGAACGGAGTAACGCTTTAAGCAAGATGACATGATGTAGAGGGATAAACTCATGCAATATGATATCAACCCCATCTTCTTATCCTTGATGGCAACAATACAATACATGTCGTTTCCCCTACTGTCACTGGGATCGAGCACCGCAAGATTGAACCCAAAGCAAAGCACTTCTCCCATTGCAAGAAAGATCAACCTAGTAGGCCAAACCAAACTGATAATTCGAAGAGACTTGCAAAGATAACCAATCATACATAAAAGAATTCAGAGAAGATTCAAATATTGTTCATAGATAATCTTGATCCTAAACCCACAATTCATTGGATCTCGACAAACACACCGCAAAAGAAGATTAAATCGAATAGATCTCCAAGAGAATCAAGGAGAACTTTGTATTGAGATCCAAAGAGAGAGAAGAAGCCATCTAGCTAATAACTATGGACCCGAAGGTCTGAGGTAAACTACTCACACATCATCGGAGAGGCTATGGTGTTGATGTTGAAGCCCTCCGTGATCAATGCCCCCTCCGGCGGAGCGCCGGAAAAGGCCTCAAGGTGGGATCTCACGGGTACAGAAGGTTGTGGCGGTGGAATTAGATTTTCGTGGTGCTACTCGATGGTTTGGGGGTACGTAGGTATATATAGGAGGAAGAAGTAGGTCGATGGAGCCACGAGGGGCCCACGAGGGTGGAGGGCGCGCCCAGGGGGGTAGGTGTCGTGGATCTAAGACTGACAGTAGAATGGGGGGTAGGTATTAGGAGGCAAGATCCTAGCTATGGCGAAGTTGTACACACGAGTTTTACGAGTTCAGGCCCTTCGCGGAGGAAGTAATAGCCCTACATCTCGGAGCCCGGAGGCGGTCGACTGAATTATGCGTGTGTGTGTGTGTGTGTGTTACAGGGGGTGCGAACCCTTGGGCCAGTGGAGGGGGGTGGCTTATATAGAGTGCGCCAGGACCCCAGCCAGCCTGCGTTACAAGGAGTTCAATGTACATAAAGAGGGATCATTACAGGTAACGTCCATAATAAAGTGATATAACTGATCATTAAGTCTATGAGTAACGCCTGACCGTTGCTATGCAGAGTGACTTTGGATCTTCTGTCTGTCGAGTGGTTTCTGTCACGGTTGAGTGACATCGAATTTTCCGAGTGGAAGGCATCTGGTCGAGTGGATGCTGTTATTCTTTGAATACTTCTGACTTCATGGTGATGTCCTAGGGGAGGGTGTCTAGGTCAGGCCTATGACCCTACCCTAGGTACATAGCTTCATCATTAGCCCCCGAATGGTTCAGGGTTCGAGTGGAGAAGGAGTTGAGAATACTTCCGACTCAGTTTTTGCGCTTCGGAAGTGCCTTGCCTGGTCCAATGAATCAACACGATGACTCCAACTTCTTTTTCAGTCGCCTTGATCCATTCTTGGTTTTGTCGAGTGAACTTTTATCGCTAAGCCTCGAGTGTTGATATGGAGAAAATCTCTCGTTTGACAAGTTGCTCTGCTGCTCGCGGATTTTGTGGGATTTGAATTTTGGGAAGCGCGCGGGGCGGAGGAGGCCGCAGTAATCGGGTTGGATTAGGCAGGGCCGCCTCGATTTCTGTGCCACCTTTTTTGCCACGTATCGCGCGCGCGACTGTTGCTGGATTTGATAGGATCGTCGGGGCCCACGGGTCAGCCACTCGGAAACGACCTCATATAAGGCGCCGGATTGGGGTTTTGCACAGTGCGTTCTCATTCATCCTCTTTCTTCTCCGTTATCTCCACCGCATCTACTTTTGCTCCCGGCGCTGCCGCTCTGCTCGAGCTCCGCCCGCTGCAATGGGAAAGGAGAAGACGGTGGCCTTGGAGCGCGCGAAGAAGGCGACGGCGAAGGCGAAGGGGAAGAAGTCCAGCCGGGGCGGATCTTCGTCGAGGTCCGGCCTGCCGCGTGACTGGATCCGGGGCGATTGGATCCGGTCGACGATTCATCAGGACGACATCGACGATCTGGCCGAGGGGGGATTGATCCCCCACGGATCAGCGCAGCTCCCGTAGGGCGAGACCGAGCCGCGGCCGCAAGAGGGTGAGGGCGTTCTCCTCGCCACTCACGTCGACTGCGGGTTTTCTTTGCCTCCTCATCCTTTCTTCCGAGCTTTCTTGAACTTCTTTGGAGCACAACTTCACCACTTTTCCCCCAACACCATCGTGTACCTTGCTGCCTTCGTGTCTATGTGCGAGAATTTCTTGGGTTGTCGACCACACTGGGGCCTCTTCAAGCACATTTTCACGTGTCGCTCTCAGTCGGTCAAGAAGGCCAATCCGAGTGATGAAAAGACGCAAGTGATCTAGATGTGTGGGGGTCTTGGGATTCAAATGAGGGGTAAAAGCTATTTCCCAGCCATGATCCTTCCCAAGTCAGTCCGAGGGTGGCAGTCGACCTGGTTCTACTGCAAAGACTAGCCGACTCCAGGCCAGTCGACTAGACTTCCCCCCTTTTCCATGGCTCGAGTAGAGAAGCCCTCCGCCTTGAAAGTGACCCCGGAGGAGAAAGCGGAGGTGAAGGTGCTGGTCGAGCGAGTGGTCCAGCTCGTCCGTGATGGCGTGACCGGCATGGATCTGTTGGAGGTCTTCCTCAGGCGCCGCATTCAGCCGCTTCAAGCTCGTGACCATCCGATGTGTATGTATTCGGGCATTGATGATTCCACTCGGATCCACCTAGAAGAGGTCGACGAGGATACGATGGAGAAGTGGTTGAGGGGTATCACTGGCAACAAAGATAATCCCAGGGGGTCTAGGAGAGTCCCTCCACTCGACAACTCGTACGAAACAGACAAGGTCCAACTCTGAATTGTCGAGTGTTTTCTTGATTTATCATGTGACTGCTTGTTGTCAACCGACTGATTTTTGTTTCGCTTGTTGTCTTTCAGGCCCTTACTGAGTTGTACTCGATGCCCAACGGGGAGCAGGAGCATGATCCAGAGGGGGACGCGAGCGGAGGTGAGAGCGGCGAGTGGCACTCTGATGGAGAGGAGGACGAGGAGAGCGACGACCCGAGTGATGAAGAAGAGGTCGACTCACCTCCCCGTAGGGAAAGGCGATCCAAGCACACTCATGACCCGGCAAGCATCCATGGCAAAGCGACCGCGCAGACCGGGCAGTCGTCAAAGCGCCCTCCGACGTCTTCTCCAGCGCCGACTAAGAAGGCACCGAAGCAATCGAAAGTTGCGCCGTCAAAACCGTAGAAAGCCTTGCCCAAGATCAAAGTGGCCATTCCCACTGTTTCCGGGTAATAGTTGGACTTGAATTCTTCGTTTAGTATGAATTGGGTTTTGGTCGACTCACTGTTAAAGCCATGACTGAATGAATCTTGAAATTTGTAGTGCTGCTAGCTCCAAGACTTCCGCTTACAGGAATGAAGATGAAGAAATGGAAGATGCAGTCACCTCCAATCCGGGTACGACCCTCGTAATCCTGTCCTCATTTACTCTGCGGTTTTATTGGTCGATTGAATTTCTGGCAATTGATTCTCTTTGCAGCTCCTCCCCATGTCATTAATCTTCCAGATGACGACGAGGATGTGCCGCTGAGGTCCCAGGGGAGAAGAATCAGGAAGGCGTCAGCTGGAAAGACACCTCAGTCTGCATCGGCGACAAAAATGGCAATCCAGGAAGGTGGCAATGCCAATCGGACTTCTGTAACTTTCGCCGTACCGTTGACGAGTGCTCGGCCTTCAGCGTCGACTGCTCAGACTCTAGCCGATCCATCTTCGCTCTTTGTTGCACATCACGTCCCAGAGGACCAAGTGGGTGCTGCCAAGGAAGCCATACGCCAGGCGGGCATCATGATGGAGCAGATGAAGGTGGTCCGGACGCCAGCCAAGCTGCTTACGACGCCAGCTCAGCCCTTTAGAGCAACGTCCAGGTTGGTTGATCACCGACTGACTCTTTAGCTTGTTGCTTGTTCTGTTAGCATATGCTACCTGAAAACTTTCCTTGAAGAATCTTTGCATCTGTCTACGTTTCGCATTCATACACCCACTGGGTGTTTTGACTTGCCACTGAGCAAATTTGTATCTTGAGTCGACTAGGTTGTGTCGATTGGATCTTTGAACTAGTGGGGGCACATAGAGTGCACCCACTAGGTGTAGTCCCCGAGACTATAGTTGACTACGGGCAGCCGACTGTGGTCTTAGAATCGGAATTTTCTCACTCGGCCAGGTCAGACCATGTCGAGTGGAACCTAAACCAGTGGGGGCACGCTCAGTGCACCCACTGGGTGTAGTCCCCGAGACCGTGGTCGACTGCGGGCAGTCGACTATGGTCTGAGAACTCTCTCTTTTTTTAGACTCAGTCTGGGCAGACCACGTCGAGTGAAAACTAGACCAGTGGGGGCACGCTAAGTGCACCCACTGGGTGTAGTCCCCGAGACTACTGTTGGATGTTTGATTCGACAGTAGTCTTAGAACTTGTTGAATTTTCCACTTTATTGCTCTGAAGTAAACAATCTTTCCATCCGTCGATTAACCGTCCTTTGATTATAGAAATCCTGTGAACTCGGAGCTCGTTTTGCCGACCTGGAGAAGAAGCAGATTCAGCTCAACCTCGACCTGGAGCTAGCCAAGACAAACTTGCAGAAGGCTAAGGATGAAGCCGCTGGTATGAAAAGCCTTGTCGACTGATTTGTTTTTTTAACTGAACGTTATTTCTTTCAGAGACTCTGAACAAGGCTGTGGCTCAAAAGGATCAGGACCTTGCAGCCGCGCAGAAAACAGCTGACGAGAAAACTACACTCGCTGAACAGAAGCTAGCTTCAGTCGGCAAACTGGAAGAAGAAAACGCCAAGCTGAAAACTACCCTTGATGAAGCCAATAAGGAAGCAACTCGCCTGAAGAAGGACAAGAATAATCTGACCGAAAAGATGGAAGGCATTGCTCGCAAGAGGGACGATCTGGAGAACTATCTGGGAGGTCTTGCCAAGAAGCTGTCTGTCATGCTTGAAGGTATTTTCCTCGGCTGGACTGACTTGTTACCGTCGACTCATCATACAACCACTGACTCATCTTTGAATTGTGCGTGCAGAATTTTGCCAGAACTTCGAGGAAGAGACTGGGCGAGTTGAGACAAGCTTGGACCCCATCCTCTCTCCAGTGAAGGATGAAGCTGCCATGAACGTACTCTGACTGGAATCTCGCGTTGCTGGTGTTGTCGACTATCTTGCTCGACTGAAAGTCGCGATGTCGTGGATCGACACAGAACTCTGGCCAAGGGCGACGCTCCAGAATGACCTCGAGTCTCTGATGACTCGACTTAATGAGGTTCCCAGTCGAGTGCAAGAATGGAAGAAGTCTTCTGCTCGGTGCGGTGCTGATGTGGCTCTGTCCTTGGTTCATGTCCACTGCAAGGAAGCGCGAGAAGAGAAGCTGGCGGCGATCAAGGTTGCCAATACCAAGAGGCACGACTTCCAATCTTTCATGGAAACCTTTATCGCTGTTGCCTGATACGTCTCCAACGTATCTATAATTTTTGATTGCTCCATGCTATATTATCTTCTGTTTTGGACATTATTGGGCTTTATTATTCACTTTTATATTATTTTTGGGACTAACCTATTAACCGGAGGCCCAGCCCAGAATTGCTGTTTTTGCCTATTTCAGAGTTTCGCAGAAAAAGAATATCAAACGGAGTCCAAACGGAATGAAACCTTTGGGAACGTGATTTTCGAAACGAACATGATCCAGAGGACTTGGACCCTACGTCAAGAAAGCCACCAGGAAGCCACGAGGTAGGGGGGCGCGCCTGCCCCCCTGGGCGCGCCCTCCACCCTCGTGGGCCCCACGTTGCTCCACCGACGTACTCCTTCCTCCTATATATACCTACGTGCCCACAAACGATCAGATACGGAACCAAAAACCTAATTCCACCGCCGCAACCTTCTGTACCCACGAGATCCCATCTTGGGGCCTGTTCCAGAGCTCCGCCGGAAAGGGCATCGATCACGGAGGGCTTCTACATCAACACCATAGCCTCTCTGATGAAGTGTGAGTAGTTTACCTCAGACCTTCGGGTCCATAGTTATTAGCTAGATGGCTTCTTCTCTCTTTTTGAATCTCAATACAATGTTCTCCCCCTCTCTTGTGGAGATCTATTCAATGTAATCTTCTTTTGCGGTGTGTTTGTTGAGACCGATGAATTGTGGGTTTATGATCAAGTTTATCTATGAACAACATTTGAATCTTCTGAATTCTTTTATGTATGATTGGTTATCTTTGCAAGTCTCTTCGAATTATCAGTTTGGTTTGGCCTACTAGATTGATCTTTCTTGCAATGGGTGAAGTGCTTAGCTTTGGGTTCAATCTTGCGGTGTCCTTTCCCAGTGACAGTAGGGGAAGCAAGGCACGTATTGTATTGTTGCCATCGAGGATAACAAGATGGGGTTTTTATCATATTGCATGAATTTATCCCTCTACATCATGTCATCTTGCTTAAGGCGTTACTCTGTTCTTATGAACTTAATACTCTAGATGCATGCTGGATAGCGGTCGATGTGTGGAGTAATAGTAGTAGATGCAGGCAGGAGTCGGTCTATTGTCTCGGACGTGATGCCTATATACATGATCATACCTAGATATTCTCATAACTATGCTCAATTCTGTCAATTGCTCAACAGTAATTTGTTCACCCACCGTAAAATACTTATGCTCTTGGGAGAAGCCACTAGTGAAACCTATGGCCCCCGGGTCTATCTTCCATCATATTAATCTTCCAACACTTAGTTATTTCCGTTGCTTTTTATTTTGCTTTTACTTTACTTTGCATCTTTATCATAAAAAAACCAAAAATATTATCTTATCATATCTATCAAGATCTCACTCTCGTAAGTGACCGTGTAGGGATTGACAACCCCTTATCGCGTTGGTTGCGAGGATTTATTTGTTTGTGTAGGTGCGAGGGACTCGCGCGTAGCCTCCTACTGGATTGATACCTTGGTTCTCAAACACTGAGGGAAATACTTACGCTACTTTGCTGCATCACCCTTTCCTCTTCAAGGGAAAACCAACGCAGTGCTCAAGAGGTAGCAAGAAGGATTTCTGGCGCCGTTGCCGGGGAGGTCTACGCAAAAGTCAACATACCAAGTACCCATCTCAAACCCTTATCTCCCGCATTACATTATTTGCCATTTGCCTCTCGTTTTCCTCTCCCCCACTTCACCCTTGCCGTTTTATTCGCCCTTTCCTTTTCCTTTTGCCTCTTTTTGCCCGTCTCTTGTTTGCTCGTGTGTTGGATTGCTTGTTTGTCACGATGGCTCAAGATAATACCTAATTATGTGACTTTACCAATACCAACAATAATGATTTCCTTAGCACTCCGATTGCTCCTCTTACCGATACTGAATCTTGTGAAATCAATGCTGCTTTGTTGAATCTTGTCATGAAAGATCAATTTGCCGGCCTTCCTAGTGAAGATGCCGCTACTCATCTAAATAGCTTCGTTGATTTGTGTGATATGCAAAAGAAGAAAGATGTGGACAATGATATTTTTAAATTGAAGCTATTTCCTTTTTCGCTTAGAGAACGTGCTAAAGCTTGCTTTTCATCTTTGCCTAAACATAGTATTGATTCTTGGAATAAGTGCAAAGATGCTTTCATCTCTATGTATTTTCCTCCCGCTAAGATTATCTCTCCTAGAAACGATATTATGAATTTTAAGCAACTTGATCATGAACATGTTGCACAAGCTTGGGAGAGAATGAAATTAAAGATACGTAATTGCCCTACTCATGGTTTCAATTTGTGGATGATTATACAAATTTTTTATGCCGGATTGAATTTTGCTTCTAGAAATCTTTTAGATTGGGCCGCGAGAGGCACTTTTATGGAAATCACTTTAGGAGAAGCTACTAAACTCCTAGATAATATTATGGTCAATTATTCTCAATGGCACACTGAAAGATCTACTAATAAAAAAGTGCATGCGATAGAAGAAATTAATGTTTTGAGTGGAAAGATGGATGAACTTATGAAATTATTTGCTACTAAGAGTGTTTCTTCTGATCCTAATGATATGCCTTTGTCTACTTTGATTGAGAATAATAATGAATCTATGGATGTGAATTTTGTTGGTAGGAATAATTTTGGTAACAACGCGTATAGAGGAAACTTTAATCCTAGGCCTTATCCTAGTAATTCCTCTAATAATTATGGTAATTCCTACAAAAATTCTTATGGAAATTTTAATAAGATGCCCTCTGAATTTGAGACTAGTGTTAAAGAATTTATGAATTCGCAAAAAAATTTCAATGCTTTGCTTGAAGAGAAATTGCTTAAAGTTTATGAATTGGCTAGGAACGTTGATAGAATTTCTCTTGATGTTGATTCTTTAAAACTTAGATCTATTCCTCCTAAGCATGATATCAATGAGTCTCTCAAAGCCATGAGAATTTCCATTGATGAGTGCAAAGAAAGAACCGCTAGGATGCGTGCTAAGAAAGATTGCTTTATAAAAGCGTGTCTTCAAATTTCTATGAAAATAAAGATGATGATCTAAAAGTTATTGATGTGTCACCTATTAAATCATTGTTTTGAAATATGAATCTTGATAATGATGGGACTGAATATGATCCACCTTTACCTAGAAGGCGTTCCAAAAATTCGGAGTTTTTAGATCTTGATGCTAAAATTGATAAAAGTGGGATTGAAGAGATCAAAACATTAGATATTAATGAACCCACTATTTTGGATTTCAAAGAATTTAATTATGATAATTGCTCTTTGATAGATTGTATTTCCTTGTTGCAATCCGTGCTAAATTCTTCTCATGCTTATAGTCAAAATAAAGCTTTTACCAAACATATCGTTGATGCTTTGATGCAGTCTTATGAAGAAAAGCTTGAGTTGGAAGTTTCTATCCCCAGAAAACTTTATGATGAGTGGGAACCTACTATTAAAATTAAGATTAAATATCATGAATGCTATGCTTTGTGTGATTTGGGTGCTAGTGTTTCCACGATTCCAAAAACTTTGTGTGATTTGCTAGGTTTTCGTGATTTTGATGATTGCTCTTTAAACTTGCATCTTGCGGATTCCACCATTAAGAAACCTATGGGAAGAATTAATGATGTTCTTTATTGTTGCAAATAGGAACTATGTGCCCGTAGATTTTATCGTTCTTGATATAGATTGCAATCCTTCATGTCCTATTATTCTTGGTAGACCTTTCCTTAGAACGATTGGTGCAATTATCGATATGAAGGAAGGGAATATTAGATTCCAATTTCCATTAAAGAAAGGCATGGAACACTTTCCTACGAAGAAAATAAAATTACCATATGAATCTATCATGAGAGCCACTTATGGATTGCCCACCAAAGATGGCAATACCTAGATCTATCCTTGCTTTTATGCCTATCTAGGGGCGTTAAACGATAGCGCTTGTTGGCAGGCAACCCAATTTTATTTTTAGTTTTTTGCTTTTTGCTTCTGTTTAGGAATAAATATTTGATCTAGCCTCTGGTTAGATGTGTTTCTATGTTTTAATTAGTGTTTGTGCCAAGTTAAACCTATAGGATCTTCTTGGATGATAGTTATTTGATCTTGCTCTAATTTCCAGAAATTTTCTGTTCACGAAAACAATTGTTAAAAATCACCAGAACGTGATAAAATATTGATTCCAATTGCTTCTGATCAATAAACAAATTTCCTAGGTCTTACTATTTTGGCTGATTTTTTGGAGTTCCAGAAGTTTGCGTTAGTTACAAATTACTACAGACTATTCTGTTTTTGACAGATTCTGTTTTTCGTGTGTTGTTTGCTTATTTTGATGAATCTATGGCTCGTAAAATAGTTTATAAACCATAGAGAAGTTGGAATAAAGTAGGTTTAACACCAATATAAATAAAGAATGAGTTCATTACAGTACCTTTAAGTGGTCTTTTGTTTTCTTTCGCTAACGGAGCTCACGAGATTTTCTGCTAAGTTTTGTGTTGTGAAGTTTTCAAGTTTTGGGTGAAAGATTTGATGGATTATGGAACAAGGAGTGGAAAGAGCCTAAGCTTGGGGATGCCAATGGCACCCCCAAGATAATCTAAGGACACCAAAAAGCCAAAGCTTGGGGATGCCCCGGAAGGCATCCCCTCTTTCGTCTACTTCCATCGGTAACTTTACTTGGAGCTATATTTTTATTCACCACATGATATGTGTTTTGCTTGGAGCGTCTTGTATGATTTCAGTCTTTTATTTTTAGTCTACCACAATCATCCTTTCTGTACACACCTTTTGAGAGAGACACACATGATTCAGAAATTATTAGAATACTCTTTGTGCTTCACTTATATCTTTTGAGTTATATAGTTTTTGCTCTAGTGCTTCACTTATATCTTTTAGAGCACGGTGGTGATTTTGTTTTATAGAAACTATTGTTCTTATGCTTCACTTAGATTATTTTGAGAGTCCTACAAAACAGCATGGTAGTTTGCTTTAACAATAATAGGCATACAAGATTAGTAAAAGAAAAATTCTTATGAGTGTGTTGAATACTATGAGAAGTTTGAGCCTTGATAATTGTTTTGAGATATGAAGATGGTGATATTAGAGTCATGCTAGTTGAGTAGTTTTGAATTTGAGAAATACTTGTGTTAAAGTTTGTGATTCCCGTAGCATGCACGTATGGTGAACCGTTATGTGATGAAGTCGGAGCATGATTTATTTATTGATTGTCTTCCTTATGAGTGGCGGTCGGGGACGAGCGATGGTCTTTTCCTACCAATCTATCCCCCTAGGAGCATGCGCGTAATACTTTGCTTTGATAACTTGTAGATTTTTGCAATAAATATTTGAGTTCTTTATGACTAATGTTGAGTCCATGGATTATACGCACCCTTCTTCCTTTCACCATTGCTAGCCTCTCTAATACCGCGCACTTTTCGTCGGTATCATACACCCACCATATACCTTCCTCAAAACAGCCACCATACCTACCTATCATGGCACTTCCATAGCCATTCCGAGATATATTGCCATGCAACATACCACCGTTTTGTTTATTATGACATGCTTCATCATTGTCATATTGCTTTGCATGATCATGTTGTTGACATTGTATTTGTGGCCAAGCCACCGTTCATAATTCTTTCATACATGTCACTTTTGATTCATTGCATATCCCGGTACACCGCCAGAGGCATTCATATAGAGTCATATTTTGTTCTAAGTATCGAGTTGTAATTGTTGAGTTGTAAGAAAATAAAAGTGTGATGATCATCATTTTTAGAGCATTGTCCCAAGTGAGGAAAGGATGATGGAGACTATGATTCCCCCACAAGTCGGGATGAGCCTCTGGACGAAAAAAAGAGGCCATAAAAAAGGGCCCAAATAAAAAATGAGAGAAAAAGAGAGAAGGGACAATGTTACTATCCTTTTACCACACTTGTGCTTTAAAGTAGCACCATGATCTTCATGATAGAGAGTCTCCTATGTTATCACTTTCATATACTAGTGGGAATTTTTCATTGTAGAACTTGGCTTGTATATTCCAATGATGGGCTTCCTCAAAATGCCCTAGGTCTTCGTGATCAAGCGAGTTGGATGCACACCCACTTAGTTTCTTTTGTTGAGCTTTCATATACTTATAGCTCTAGTGCATCCGTTGCATGGCAATCCCTACTCACTCACATTGATATCTATTGATGGGCATCTCCATAGCCCGTTGATATGCCTACTTGATGTGAGACTATCTTCTCCTTTTTGTCTTCTCCACAACCACCATACTATTCCACATATAGTGCTATGTCCATGGCTCACGCTAATGTATTGCGTGAAGATTGAAAAAGTTTGAGAACGTCAAAAGTATGAAACAATTGCTTGGATTGTCATCGGGGTTGTGCATGATTTAAATATTTTTGTGTGGTGAAGATAGAGCATAGCCACACTATATGATTTTGTAGGGATAACTTTCTTTGGCCATGTTATTTTGAGAAGACATAATTGCTTAGTTAGTATGCTTGAAGTATTATCATTTTTATGTCAATATTGAACTTTTGTCTTGAATATTTCGGATCTGAATATTCATACCACAATTAAGAAGAATTACATTGAAATTATGCCAAGTAGCACTCCGCATCAAAAATACTGTTTTTATCATTTACCTACTCGAGGACGAGCAGGAATTAAGCTTGGGGATGCTTGATACGTCTCCAACGTATCTATAATTTTTGATTGCTCCATGATATATTATCTTCTGTTTTCGACATTATTGGGCTTTATTATTCACTTTTATATTATTTTTGGGACTAACCTATTAACCGGAGGCCCAGCCCAGAATTGCTGTTTTTTTGCCTATTTCAGAGTTTCGCAGAAAAAGAATATCAAACGGAGTCCAAACGGAATGAAACCTTCGAGAACGTGATTTTCGGAACGAACATGATCCAGAGGACTTGGAGCCTACGTCAAGAAAGCCACCAGGAAGCCACGAGGTAGGGGGCGCGCCTACCCCCCTGGGCGCACCCTCCATCCTCGTGGGCCCCACATTGCTCCATCGACGTACTCCTTCCTCCTGTATATACCTACGTACCCACAAACGATCAGATACGGAGCCAAAAACCTAATTCCACCGCCGCAACCTTCTGTACCCACGAGATCCCATCTTGGGGCCTGTTCCGGAGCTCCGCTGGAAGGGGCATCGATCACGGAGGGCTTCTACATCAACACCATAGCCTCTCCGATGAAGTGTGAGTAGTTTACCTCAGACCTTCGGGTCCATAGTCATTAGCTAGATGGCTTCTTCTCTCTTTTTGAATCTCAATACAATGTTCTCCCCCTCTCTTGTGGAGATCTATTCGATGTAATCTTCTTTTGCGGTGTGTTTGTTGAGACCGCTGAATTGTGGGTTTATGATCAAGGTTATCTATGAACAACATTTGAATCTTCTGAATTCTTTTATGTATGATTGGTTATCTTTGCAAGTCTCTTCGAATTATCAGTTTGGTTTGGCCTACTAGATTGATCTTTCTTGCAATGGGAGAAGTGCTTAGCTTTGGGTTCAATCTTGCGGTGTCCTTTCCCAGTGACAGTAGGGGCAGCAAGGCACTTATTGTATTATTGCCATCGAGGATAACAAGATGGGGTTTTTATCATATTGCATGAATTTATCCCTCTACATCATGTCATCTTGCTTAAGGCGTTACTCTGTTCTTATGAACTTAATACTCTAGATGCATGCTGGATAGCGGTCGATGTGTGGAGTAATAGTAGTAGATGCAGGCAGGAGTCGGTCTACTTGTCTCGGACGTGATGCCTATATACATGATCATACCTAGATATTCTCATAACTGTGCTCAATTCTGTCAATTGCTCAACAGTAATTTGTTCACCCACCGTAAAATACTTATGCTCTTGAGAGAAGCCACTAGTGAAACCTATGGCCCCCGGGTCTATCTTCCATCATATTAACCTTCCAACACTTAGTTATTTCCGTTGCTTTTTATTTTGCTTTTACTTCACTTTGCATCTTTATCATAAAAAACCAAAAATATTATCTTATCATATCTATCAAGATCTCACTCTCGTAAGTGACCGTGTAGGGATTGACAACCCCTTATCGCGTTGGTTGCGAGGATTTATTTGTTTGTGTAGGTGCGAGGGACTCGCGCGTAGCCTCCTACTGGATTGATACCTTGGTTCTCAAAAACTGAGGGAAATACTTACGCTACTTTGCTACATCACCCTTTCCTCTTCAAGGGAAAACCAACGCAGTGCTCAAGAGGTAGCACTGCCACTCGGATTGCTGACGGAATCGACCTGGACGAGTTCGTCGAGCCTGCTAGCCCTCCTCCTGCGGAGTGAACAAACTTTTATGCCTCACCTTAAATTTGCCTCGGAATGCCGAGTGATTTTGTAACCGTTAAACTCCTTCGGGCTTAATAGCCGAGTACTTTAATCCATGGTCCGGAACCTTAGGATTTATCTGAACTTGGTTTATCTCTGAATATGCTTGTGTTTGCCTTTGAGTGTAACTTGTTCTTCACTCGGAATAGTCTTTGTACTTGAGATGCAGCTCTGAGGAGGAGGTCGCAGTCGACCTACACCTCGCCGTCCTTGCAGATAGGGATGGAGCACACGTTGTATTTGTGTGCAACTCCGAAGAGAAGGTTGCAGTCGACCTGCACCTCGTCGTCCTTGCGGATGAGGATGGAGCGCACGTTGTATTTGTGGCGCAGCTCCGAAGAGAAGGTTGCAGTCGACCTGCACCTCGTCGTCCTTGCGGATGAGGATGGGCTTCAAACTTAGGCGAGTGCTGGACTGCAGCTAAGCCCCCGAGTGGTGAAGGTTGCTCACCACTCGGTAGGATTTTTAAACTTAGGCGAGTACGGGGCTGCAGCTAAGCCTCCGAGCGTGAGGGTTGCTCACCACTCGGTAGGATTTTTTAAACTTAGGAGAGTACGGGACTGCAGCTAAGCCTCCGAGTGTGAGGGTTGCTCACCACTCAGTAGGATTTTTCAAACTTAGGCGAGTACTGGACTGCAACTAAGCCCCCGAGTGAGAGGGTTGCTCACCACTCGGTAGGATTTTTTAAACTCAGGCGAGTACGGGACTGCAGCTAAGCCTCCGAGTGTGAGGGTTGCTCATCACTCGGTAGGATTTTTCAAACTTAGGCGAGTACTGGACTGCAGCTAAGCCCCCGAGTGAGAGGCTTGCTCACCACTCGGCAGGATTTTTCAAACTTAGGCGAGTACTCGACTGCAGCTAAGCCCCCGAGTGAGAGGCTTGCTCACCACTCGGTAGGATTTTTCAAACTTAGGCGAGTACTGGACTGCAGCTAAGCCCCCGAGTGAGAGGCTTGCTCACCACTCGGTAGTATTTTTCAAACTTAGGCGAGTACTGGACTGCAGCTAAGCCCCCGAGTGAGAGGCTTGCTCACCACTCGGTAGGATTTTTCAAACTTAGGCGAGTACTGGACTACAGCTAAGCTCCCGAGTGAGAGGCTTGCTCACCACTCGGTAGGATTTTTCAAACTTAGGCGAGTACTGGACTGCAGCTAAGCCCCCGAGTGAGAGGCTTGCTCACCACTCGGTAGGATTTTTCAAACTTAGGCGAGTACTGGACTGCAGCTAAGCTCCCGAGTGAGAGGCTTGCTCACCACTCGGTAGAATTTTTCAAACTTAGGCGAAACGGATTCGCAGCTAAGTCCCCGAGTGAGAGGCTTTCTCACCACTCGGTAGGATTTTTTTTTAACTTAGGCGAAACGGATTCGCATCTAAGGCACCCGCTGGGGGATTTGAAACATATAAAAAAGAAACAACAATCATTTAGGAGACTGTAAAACTGTGTCTTTGATAATCAAACTAGAAGGTATTTCTTATTACATCTCAACAGTCTGAATGCTTAAGTGTAAAAGGGGCGGAGCAGCTCCGCATTCCAAGCGCGTGGCTCGTCTTTCTTGTGCTCGACGTTGTAAAGGTGGTACGCTCCGTTTTGGAGCACTCTGGTGACAATGAAGGGGCCTTCCCAAGAAGGAGCAAGCTTGTGTGGTTTCTGCTGATCCACTCGAAGAACCAAGTCTCCCTCTTGAAATGCTCGACCCCTCACGTTTCTGGCGTGGAATCGATGCAGGTATTGCTCATAGATGGTCAACCGGATCAGGGCCATCTCTCTTTCCTCTTCCAGGAGATCAACTGCATCTTGCCGTGCCTGTTCTACTTCCTCTTTTGAGAAAAGCTCGAATCGGGGTGCATTGTGAAGCAAGTCACTCGGAAGTACAGCCTCAGCTCCATAGACCAAGAAGAATGGAGTTCAGCCAGTCGACCAATTGGGAGTTGTCCTCAATCCCCAAAGCACTGATGGAAGTTCATCGACCCAGGTGCCTGCTACGTGCTTGAGATCACGCATGAGTCGGGGTTTCAGTCCTTTGAGAATCAATCTGTTTGCTCTTTCAGCTTGTCCATTCGACTGGGGTGGGCGACTGAAGCATAGTCAACTCGAGTGCCTTGGGAAGCGCAGAAGGCTCTGAACTCATCCGAATCGAAGTTCGACCCATTGTTAGTGATGATGCTGTGCGGAACACCATATCTGAATGTTAACTCTCTGATGAAGCTGACAGCAGTACTAGCTTCAAGGTTTTTGATAGGCTTGGCTTCAATCCATTTGGTGAACTTGTCGACTGCCACGAGCACATGAGTGAAGCCGCTCCTACCAGTCCTCAGAGGTCCAACCATATCCAATCCCCAAACAACAAAGGGCCAGACGAGTGGAATGGTCTTCAGGGCTGATGCAGGTTTGTGAGACATGTTGGAGTAAAGCTGGCAACCTTCACATTTGTCGACTATTTCTTTTGCCATCTCATTTGCTCGTGGCCAATAAAATCCCGCTCGGTATGCTTTGGCCACAATGGTCCGAGAGGACGCATGGTTACCACAGGTCCCCGAGTGGATGTCGTTGAGGATCACTCGACCTTCTTCTGGTGTTATGCATTTCTGGCTGACTCCAGTTACACTTTCTCTGAACAGTTGTCCTCTTATCACAGTAAAAGCTTCGGATCGACGGACGATCTATCGAGCCTCTTCTTCATCCTCTAGGAGTTCCTTCCTAAGAATGTACGCGATGTACGGTACTGTCCAGTCGGGAGTGATGACCAAAACCTCCATGATCAAGTCGACCACGGCCGGGACTTCGACTTCAGTCGGATCAGTGGCACTCTTTGGTTGTGGGGGCTCTTCAGTGAAAGGATCTTCTTGAACTGAAGGTGTATGAATATGTTCTAAAAACACATTGCTGGGAATGGCCTCCCTCTTGGAACCTATCTTTGCCAAATCGTCGGTTGCTTGGTTTTTCAGTCGGGGTATGTGATGGAGCTCTAACCCCTCAAACTTCTTCTCTAACTTTCTCACTGCATTACAATAGCCAGTCATAGCTGGGCTTCTGACGTCCCACTCCTTCATTACTTGATTAACCACTAAATCCGAGTCGCCGTAGACCATGAGGCGACGGACGCCGAGTGAAATGGCCATACGCAATCCGTACAAAAGTGCTTCATATTCAGCTTCATTGTTGGAGGAGTCAAAATGAATCTAGAGAACATAGCTTAGTTTGTCACCTCGGGGGGATACCAATACCACGCCAGCACCGGAACCATTCAGCATCTTGGATCCATCAAAGAACATGGTCCAATGCTCCGAGTGAATCTGAGTCGGCAGTTGCTGTTCGACCCACTCGGCGAGGAAATCTGCTATTGCTTGGGACTTGATAGCTTTCTTTGCCTCAAACTTGATATCCAAGGGAAGGAGTTCAATGGCCCACTTTGCCACTCGACCAGTTGCATCTCTGTTGTTCAGAATTTCTGACAATGGTGCGTCAGTGACGACTGTGATGGAGCAATCAGAGAAATAGTGTGCAACCTTCTTCGTGGTCATGTAAATTCCATAAACAAGCTTCTGATAATGTGGATATCTTTGCTTGGATGGAGTCAGAACTTCAGAAACATAGTATACTGGGCGCTGAACTTTATAGGATTTTCCTTCTTCTTCCCGCTCGACCGTGAGTACTGTACTGACAACTTGTCCAGTGGCTGCAATATAAAGCAGTAAAGGCTCTTTGCTGATTGGGGCAGGGAGCACCGGCTGGGTGGAAAGTAGGGCTTTGAGCTCTGCAAACGCTGCATCAGCTTCAGGAGTCCACTCGAACTTGTTAGATTTCTTCATCAGTATGTAAAGAGGCAATGCCTTTTCACCGAGGCGAGAAATGAATCCACTCAAGGCGGCCAAATAACCAGTAAGCTTCTGGACATCATGCACACGCACAGGGCGCTTCATCCGGAGTATGGCACCAACTTTCTCTGGGTTCGCGTCGATCCCTCGTTCGGAAACGAGGAAACCGAGTAACTTTCCGCCAGGAACTCCGAATGTGCACTTTGATGGGTTAAGCTTGATATCATACCTTCTCAGGTTGGCAAAGGTTTCAGCAAGGTTAGCCAGCAGGTCGGAACCTTTACGCGACTTAACCACAATGTCATCCATGTATGCTTCCACATGCCGACTGATTTGAGGGAGTAGACACTTCTGAATCATCCTCATGAATGTGGCTCCAGCGTTCTTGAGACCGAATGGCATGGTGACATAACAAAAGCATCCGAATGGAGTGATGAAAGCTGTTTTTATCTCATCGGGTCCATACAGTCAGATCTGATGGTACCCGGAATAGGCATGTAAAAAAGACAGACGCTCACACCCCGCAGTCGAGTTGACGATCTGGTCGATGCGGTGGAGAGGAAAATGATCTCTCGGGCAGGCCCGATTGATATGCTTGAAGTCAATGCACATGCGAACTGAATCGTCCTTCTTGGGGACCATGACAACATTGGCGAGCCACTCGGAGTGGTAAATCTCTCGGATGAACTCAGCTGCCAGGAGCTGAGCCACTTCCTCACCAATTGCTTTTCTCTTCTGTACGGCGGACCGTCGAAGATGTTCCTTGACTGGTTTTACTTTCGGGTCGACTCGCAAACGATGCTCAGCCAGTCCCCTGGGTACACCCGGCATGTCAGAAGGTTTCCATGCAAAGATGTCCCAATTCTCATGGAGGAACTGGATGAGCGCTTCTTCCTGTTTGTTGTCGAGTGATGTTGAGATATGAGTAGGAGCAGCATTAGGATCGGTCGGGTGAATATGAATCGGCTTGGTTTCACTGGACGACTGAAATGCAGAATCAGTGGCAGGCTTCTTGGAGCATAGCAAATCACTTGGATCTGCATTCTTCCGGTATTCTTGCATTTCAACTGTTGCCATTTGTGCATCGGCGATTTTTGAGCCCTTCTAGAAGCACTCTTCTGCCTTCTGCCGATTGCCAGTGATAGTGATCACTCGTCTGGGACTAGGCATTTTCAATTTGAGGTACATGGAACATGGTCGAGCCATGAAACGTGCATAGGCAGGCCTACCTAGAATAGCATGGTAAGCACTTTGGAAATCCACTACTTCAAATGTCAACTTTTCCTTGCGGTAATTCTTGGAATCACCGAAAACCACATCAAGGACGATCTGGCCGAGTGATTCAGCCTTCTTGCCAGGTATAATGCCATGAAAACTCATATTACTTTCACTAAGCTTGGACATCGGAATGCCCATTCCTTTCAAGGTTTCAGCATAAAGGATATTCAGGCCGCTACCACCATCCATCGGCACTTTAGTCAGTCGAGTGCCTTCAACAACTGGGTTGACCACCAACGCTTGCCTCCCAGGGGTGGCTATACGTGCTGGATGGTCAGACTGGTCGAATGTGATGGCAGTCTGGGACCACTTCAAATAACTTGGTGTGGCCGGAGCAACCATGTTCACTTCTCTGTTGGTAACTTTCAGTCGAGTTTTGCTCTCAACATCAGCAAAAATCATCAGAGTGGAATTGACGTTGGGAAAACCATCATCATCTTCTACCTTATCCTCACCCTTGTCCGACTCCTTTTCCTTCTCATTGGGTTGTTTCTCTCGGAACTGTTGGATCAGGAGTCGACACTGTCGAGTGGTGTGTTTAGGGTAAATGAGATTACCCTCTTCATCTTTCTTGGTATGAATGTGGCATGGTAAATCCAACACATCATTTCCGGCTTGATCTTGCACTTTCTTGGGATTCCAGGGCCCTTTGGGCTTCCCCTTGAACTTTCCTTGAGCCACAACTAAAGCCTCACCAGGAGCAGCTGGCTCGGCCTTGCGCTTCTGTTTCCGATTGGAATTCCCTCCTCCGGTTTCCTGGGCGACTGTTTTGTGCTTGCCACTCTGGAGTCGGTCTTCCTCTTCGCCGTTAGCATATTTGGTGGCAATCTCCATCATCTGAGTCAGGGACATATCTCCTATCCGACCGAATTTCAGATTCAACTCTCGATACTTAACACCTTCTTTGAAGGCGCAAACCGCTTGGTGATCTGACACATTCTCCAGTGTATGGTGCAACGTGATCCATCTCTGGATACAGTCTCTCAGGGTTTCATTCGGCTTCTGCACACGGTGATGCAATTCTGTTAACCCTGTCGGCCGTTTGCAAGTACCCTCAAAAGTTCTAACAAACACTCGGGCGAGTTCCTCCCAACTGTATATGCTGCCAGGTGCCAACTGAATCAACCATGCTCTGGCCGAGCCTTCCAACATCAGAGGAAGGTGCTTCATGGCCACTTCATCATTGCCGCCACCGATCTGTACAGCCACTCGGTAATCCTCAAGCCAAGTGTCAGGCTTGGACTCACCAGTAAACTTGCCGACTCCAGTCGCCAACCTGAAGTTGGGGGGAATCACTGTAGCCCTGATGGCTCTGATGAAGCACTCTGGACCTGAAACATGCACTCTGCTGCCAGTCGGATGATCTCTGTCATGACCCTCTCTGTGTGCTCTGTTCCTGTCCACCATACCTTGAACGAGAATAGATCTCGCATCAAAGCCCGGCTCCCTTGGGTCGACTGTTACTCTTTGCTCGCCGCTGTGGGGGCACCTGTCATCATGCCGCCGAGGCACGTATGACCCACTCCTCGGGGGAGGCGTGGGCACTCGACGACGGTCATCGGTCGAGTCGGTGATCATACTGCTCGCGGTTTCTCTACTGATCTTGCTGGTATCCACGTCCCTCACGGCGCGGGGGCGATCTTGGGCTGTTAGCCGACTGAACTGTGTCTGCCATCACAGATCTGCTATGAATCATATTCCGTGACTGAGATACTGATGTGCTCTGCTCTCCTGCTGCCCAAAGTAAAGCCCGGATCTGCATCAAACCTCTGCCAGCTTTCGACTAGGAAGGCTGAATCGACTCTGCTATTCGGGCTGCAGCTGTGAGATTTTGAATCGGAGTTCGGTATACCTGAGTTTGGGGCGGAAAAGCTGCCATCGACTGGATTCAGGGATCCGCTGCCGAGCACGCTCGTCGAGTGCGTGCTGCAGGTTCTCCAGTCGAGTGCGCTCAGCCAAGTTGGCCAGGCGCGCCTCCTCCAAGGCCCGGGCCTCGGGGGTTTCTCCTACGATAGGAGTGTGAAGTGCATCCATATTGCGGCGGTGAAGCTCTTCCCTCTCCTGCGAAGAAAGGGGCTCGGGGCGGTACTCCTCGTGAACGCGCGACGGGTCGCTGCCGCCATCACCACCGTCGTCGCGGGGGAAGCCAGGAGGACTGCGTGGTCCGTTGACCATCAAAACTTCCGCCGCGGGATCACTGCTGTCGCACTCGGATGCGGTCTCGACGGAGCCAGTCAATAGGTCGAACAGGCCGTAGAGAGTTTCATCAGGCTCGACTGCCGCGACTTGTGGGGTGGCCGACTGACGGGCCACCGCGTGTCTCACCCACCGCTGGAGCCGCGACCGACCGGAACGCTTGCGCCTGCGAACAGCGGGGAGCGAGGACGCCACAGGAGCCGACCGATACTGGGTCGACGGCTGCCGGAGAAGGACGCAGTGGACGCACGCGCGAAAGTGCGTCTCCCCACGGACGGGGAGCGCCACGACGTCGAGTGGAGCCTCTTGACGCTAGGCGGAGTCATCGGCGACGAAGACGAGCGCGCTGAGAAGGATCTCGCGGCCCTCAGCTAATACACCGCCGGAAACCATGATGATGGGAATCGGAAAAATCGCAACTTCACCAAAAAGTCGCTAAGACACCTGCCCCACGGTGGGCGCCAACTGTCGTGGATCTAAGACTGACAGTAGAATGGGGGGTAGGTATGAGGAGGCAAGATCCTAGCTGTGGCGAAGTTGTACACACGAGTTTTACGAGTTCAGGCCCTTCGCGGAGGAAGTATTAACCCTACGTCTCGGAGCCCGGAGGCGGTCGACTGAATTGTGCGTGTGTGTGTGTGTGTTACAGGGGGTGCAAACCCTTGTGCCAGTGGAGGGGGGTGGCTTATATAGAGTGCGCTAGGACCCCAGCCAACCCGCGTTACAAGGAGTTCAATGTACATAAAGAGGGAGCGTTACAGGTAACGTCCATAATAAAGTGATATAACTGATCATTAAGTCTATGAGTAACGCCTGATCGTTGCTGTGCAGAGTGACTTTGGATCTTCTGTTTGTCGAGTGGTTTCTGTCACGGTCGAGTGACATCGAATTTTCTGAGTGGAAGGCATCTGGTCGAGTGGATGCTGTTATCCTTTGAATACTTCTGACTTCAGGGTGATGTCCTAGGGAAGGGTGTCTAGGTCAGGCCTATGACCCTACCCTAGGTACATAGCTTCATCGGTAGGCGTGCCCCCTGCCTCGTGGCCTCCTCGTTGGTTGCTTGACGTCCACTCCAAGTCCTCTGGATCACATTTGTTCCAAAAATCACGCTCCCGAAGGTTTCATTCCGTTTGGACTCCGTTTGATATTCTTTTTCTGCGAAACACTCAAATAGGCAAAAAAACAACAATTTGTTCTGGGCCTCCGGTTAATAGGTTAGTCCCAAAAATAATATAAAAGTGTATAAATAAGCCCATTAAACATCCAAAACAGAATATATAATAGCATGGAACAATCAAAAATTATAGATACGTTGGAGACGTATCAACCATCGCACGGGGTCAGGTGGCTACCTCAAAGCCCGACCGTTGTGGGACAAGGCTGAGAATGACCTGCTTGCTAAAGGGGTCGAACCAGAGACATTCCACTGGCCAGACCGTTCAAGGACTTGGTTCTTCGGGGTTGGGGGAATGTTGGACCCTGAAACAGGGAAGTGCGTTTGGACGGACGAGCAATTGGAAATACCCGTCAAGAAGCTTCAGAAGTATATCGCCACAGCGCAGCAAGGGACGTTCGTTCCCGACAGAGAGAACGACGAGCTCACACAGGCCCTCGGGAATCCTGAGCACCCTAGACGCACACGAGGCATGGCAGGCTCCGTTGCGTGGAAGGTTGGGTTTCCCGGCGCAGGCGGTTACAAAACCCAGGAGAGGAAGAGGAAAGTGGAGCGGACCGAACTGCAGAAGCTGAATGCAAGGGTACGAGCGCTAGAGGAACAAGCACTTCACAGCCAGCGACTTGCCGGAGCTACCCCAGAAGCTACCCCGCCATCTCAGCGGAGAAGCAGCGTGGCTTCCACCAAGCTCCTTCAGCAGCCTGACTTCACGGCTCCTAGCTACCCCGTGGATGCTATCACAGAGGCTCAAAATTGCCACCTTATGACACAATGGCAGAACCTCAAAGTCAAGGCGGTTGTCGGCTCTGTAGCACCTCCTGAACCCGGCGCAACTTTTCACTGCCTTCCGATTCCACAAGGTTATGATGTTGTGATGGTCGATGAAATAACGGAGGGATTTGAGGATCTCGAGCTTGACCACCCTACCGGTGAAGGGGAGACTCAGCTGGGTCTTGCTCTGAAGACTCCATGTCTATGGCGGAAGGAGCACATCAAGCTTCCGAACTGGACGCCTCCGCCTCCTCGTCCTCCGGCCAGTCAGGGCACTCCGCCTCCTCCTCCTCCTCCTCCGGCGAGTGATCAGGGCACTCCGCCTCCTTCTCTGGCTGCTCCGGCGCGTGGCGGCACTCCGCCTCCTTCTCCGCTTGCTCCCGCGCGTCAGAGCAGCCCGCCTCCTCCTCGGCCTCATCAGCAACGACGGAAGACAGCCGCCGCTGCTCCGTCTGCTCCGGCGCGTCGTAGCACTCCGCCTCGTAAGCAACAAAAGAAGACAGTCGCCGCCGCTCCGACT
This sequence comes from Triticum aestivum, assembly GCF_018294505.1. Lineage (NCBI taxonomy): Eukaryota > Viridiplantae > Streptophyta > Magnoliopsida > Poales > Poaceae > Triticum > Triticum aestivum. Next base: position 579,016,063 of record NC_057814.1, on the reverse strand, counting down.
GCTCCGGCGTCTAGCAGTACAGCTAGAGGCGGGAGGAAATACAGATTCGGCCCATCTCTCAAGCCTCTAGAGATGTTACCATACGAGATGACCGTGGAGGAAAACGCGAAGATCTGTGAAGCCCAAGTGAAGGACTTCTTTGAAACGCGAAGAGCTCTGAAACATCCACCTCCGGAGGAGAAGATAGATCCGGTGAAAGCAAAGTGCACTATCAATGCCCTGAAGCGGTCACGACCTTCTCCGCCGCAAACCAACTATGATCACATTATTGAAAGGACATATAAGGAAGCGTCCCGGTCGGGAAGTACTTGCAGTGATCGATGGCTAGCAGAACGAAGAAGTGGGAAAAATTCCCAACTCGGCGAACAAGCGACCCAATCGTGCCCCCCGCTCAAGGTTTCTAGAGATATCATCGCTAATCATCCGGGGATGGTGGCCGGTACCAATCCTGGAGATTACCTGCCCAACGATGCACATTTTGATACAATGGAGGTGGACGAATTCAAATACCGGTACGGAAAGCCTCTCATCAAACCTGGTCATCCTCTAACAACGATGATGCGAAGATTCCATGAGTGGTACATGGACACCAGCCGCAAGTCTGGGAAGGATATTTTGACACTGAGAGTTAAAGAGGAGCACGACCTCGTTGGAATTGATCAGTTGTCTGTTCCATTTGTGGAGTTCTTCCAGTTTTTCAATCAAAAGGCCCTCGATAAAATAATCTACACTTGCTATTGTCTGTAAGAAGTACTTCTGTAATTAAGTCTCTATATATAGCTCAACTGTTTCATTGCATGTATATATTATTATCCTCACTATATTATGCAGATTGAAGATCGTCGAATGCAGAAAAGCACAAATCTATGATATTGGGTTCATTAACACAAATCTCATAGATGAATGGACGGTAAATTATGATGCCAAACAAACCGAGGCCAACTTGCTACAATCGTTGCTTCAAAATCAAAACAAAGATAAAATACTATTTCCTTACAACTTCAATTGAGTGTAACTGTCTTGTGCATATTTGGTTTCCCTTATTACTCGAGGTTATAGTAATGTAATTGATGAGTTATGCATGCGTGCGCAGCTTCCACATTATTCTCCTAGAGATTAAGTTTGAGCAGGGACTAGTAACCGTTATAGACTCGAGACGAAAAGATCCCAAGGAATATGCGGCCATGACTAAAATGCTCGAGAAGTAAGTTCAACCGATCATTATCGCACCATATCGGCAACTTTCTTCATTTCCTGGTATCAAGTAATTATTTTCTTTGTCTGGTAAGGTTTGGAAAGAGTTCACCGCAGAAGCTCCGGGACTGCCGGGGGAGCTGCGATTTACACACCCGAAAATAAGTACTGCTAGCTAGTTCCGCGCACCTCCCATTGATTCTACCTAGTTTAATCAATACCATTTGGCATGCTTGCTTATCAGTTTGATTGACCTCTATTTCTTGTAAAATGGTTGTGGCAGGAACCCGGGAATAATTACTGTGGATACTACGTTTGCGAGTTCATCCACCACACTACCTGTGAGCGGGGCTACTCTAAAAAACAATATGAAGTGCGTAAGCAATAATATTCACAATTTTATTTTATTACCATCATTTGTGTTGATTTCATTCATATATATGTATTGACCCCCTTCATCAAATTAGATGTTTCAGATGCGGGATGAACTCCTACCACAAGATCGCATACGAGCAATTCAAGAGGAATTGGTGCGATTCTTTCTTGACCACGTCATAAATAATGCCGGAGAATACCATGTGGAATTTGACATTACATGTTAGGAAATTGTAAGAGATCTTATATTGTATATATGTAGCCAGTAGCGTCGGATATATATACGAAAACTTGTTGTTTGACCAATCTCCCAGAGAAAGAGAGGTCGATCACTTCTCTCTGTATATGTTCATGACGATCTTGTGTACTTAATAGTTTCTTTCGTTTGCTTACTAGCTAGCGTGTCGAGTCCTCTCTATACGTATAGTACGTAGCGTCGACCAAGCACGGAGATAAGAGAGGACACTTCTCTCTATTAGCTAGCTATCACAATATATGAAACCCCTAAATTAACCCTACAAAACCCCCCAAAACGCCCAAACCCCCCTCCCCTTAAAAAACAAAACCCCAGCCACTGAACTGCTGACGCATGGATGCTTTTTGGTCCCGGTTACCAACCGGAACAAAAGGCCCTCCTGCCTGGACTAAAGGTATTGTATTTTAGTCCCGACCCTTTAGTCCCGGTTCTAGAATCAGAACAAATGGGCCTCTGAAACCGGGACAAATATGCCTTATTCTACTAGTGCAAGACAAGAACAACGTTGTAGGAGAAGGCCACCATCCTCATAAGAATTGCAAGATCTCCGGCGAGAGGGAGGCGAGGGCGAGGCTGACCCCAACGCACCTCGAAGCAGAGGATGACACCGATGCCATGAGCGCTGCCCCGTCGAACAGTCATCCGGCGTGCCGCTCGACACCAGACTGTGTCCCCAACTGGACATCATCGTCATCGTTGAACAAACAAGAAGTTGTCAGATGGGATTGTGAGTTCCACCAGCTCGGACAGCAATCGCCTCCAAAACCACAACAACGACCAGTACAAGCAGTGTCGGGACAAGACCGTCGAGACAGCAGCATGGGAAGAGGAAGCAGAGGATGGGAACAGGCGGGTTCGTTTAGGCTGCTGGTGCAGAGCGAGCTGCCTGTGGCGGCCGCCGGCCGCGAACTGCAGCTGATGCAGCAGTGGATGCATGGCGCGTGGTAACGAGCTGGAGGAAGAGCACGTACAGCTGCAGCGGCCGCATATTAATTCCCAAGTAGGAGCTGCGATATACTCCCGAAGCGCAACCGGTTCCGACGGGATCGCGAGCGATTGTGTGGTATATTACAGCACGTACGCTGGTGCACTGAATGCGATTAATTTGACTCAGAGTCGGGCCTGAAAATAGATAGAGTGGTTTACTAAAGTCTTCTTTTCTTTAATCAAGGACGCACATTGGACCAGCCTTGACCAAGTCATTGGTCTTTTTGTAAAAAAATGTGAATAAGATGGATGAGCTCCCAGGTAAAAGAAATCTATATTATTTTTTCGAAAGATCCAGCTCGGCTCGCATTCATTCATTAAGTAGAGAGAAGGCGGAAATAAGTGTTGATCAAGTGATCATGGAGTGAGAAAGAGATTACAGGCATGCGCACAGGCATTTGTGTTTACTAGCATTATCTCTCACGGCACGTCCCCGAACGGGTGCTCCATGCATTTCGCTCAAGCAATCCTCCATTGCTCCATGTCTCGCCTGCAGGCCTCAGTGATACTTCTCACGCATGCAGTCTTTCCTCTGAATGTGCATGTGTTACGCTCGATCCAAATTTGCGAGCAAACGAGGGCCAGCAGCGATTTTGTTCCTCGGCGGTTTCTTGGGGAGGCTTGGTTGATCATCCTTTTGACCCGATCGGCAGTGGTCGTTCCCGAGCTGCAGCATGAGTGTGTAAGGGCGCGGCAACCGCAACATGAGGCCACTTTGTCCCGGACTTGGATGGCAATCGGGCACTCCCAGAAGAGGTGTGATGAGGTCTCGAGACTTCTGAAGCATAACTGGCAAAAATAGCTGTTAGGCCATCCGCGGCATTGCAACCTGTCGCAGCACCATAGCATGTCCAAGTGCAGGAGCCAGAGGAAGATCTTGGTCTTGCCTGGCGCCCAGATTTTCCAGATCGATCCTCTGAAGTTGGTTGGCTCCGTTTCGGTCGGAGATGGGAATTGGATGTCATATGTTGAACGCGCCGAGTACTGACCAGAGCCACCGGTCGTCCATCTGATCGTGTCCTCCACTCCGTCTTCCATTGTGATGTTGGCTGCGCGGATCTCTCTCGCAAGTTGCAACACCATGGGCATGATAGTCGCATGCTCGCCGTGGCGCAGGTCCAGAAGCCACCTGTCGTCGTGCAACGCCTCTCGAACCGATCGATTCTTCCTGATGGAGCGTGCGAAGACAGTCGGAAAGGCCTGGCAAAGCGGCCTACCTCCTAGCCAGGGGGAAAGCCAGAAGGAGGCCGTGGCGCCATTTCCGATGGTGACTGCAGTGCAGGCCGCGAACAGGGCCTGGTCAGCGGCGTCGCAAGGAGTGCCCGAGCCGACCCAGGGTCGGTCCGGCCGCGTCCATGAGTACCAGAGCCGGTGTAAGCGCAGCGCCCGTGCAAATTTGTCGAGGTCGTGGATGCCCAGCCCGCCGTTGCGCTCCGGCGAGGTGATCGCCGACCAGCGCACCTTGCATTTTCCACCAGAGACCTCCTCGTCCTGCGCCCATAGAAAGCGCCGTCTTGCCTTGTCGACTTCCTTGAAGAATCGCTTCGGTGCACGAACGGCCGTGATGGCGAAAGTGGGCATGGCCGAGAGAACGCACCGCACCAGCACTTTTCTACCCGCGATGTGCATGGGCCGACCTTTCCATCCAGCCAGGCGCGCTCGGATCCTGTCTAGTATGAACTATAGGTGAACCAGCCTAATTTTTTCAACTGTGATCGGCAGCCCTAGGTATCTAGTGGGTAGCGTTGCGACGGCCCCGCTGAAGTTTAGCAGAACCGTGGCGAGGTCTATTCCTTCACAGGCGATGGGGATGATCGAAGATTTCTCTAAGTTTACTTGCAGGCCTGTAGCTTCGCCGAAGTGGTGCAGGATGAGCAGCAGCTCGTCTAGCTCTTGTCGGACTGGGTTGATGAAGATGACGGTGTCGTCGGCGTAGAGGATGGTGCGCATGCGTGCGCCCATCCCGGGCACCCAGGACCCCACACTACTTGCAGCCTGAAGAAGCCGGTGTAGAGGGTTGATGCAGAGAATGAACAGCAGCGGAGAGAGGGGGGTCACCTTGTCTCAGCCCACGCAAGTGAATGAACGTGGTGCCCGGGACGCCATTGAGGAGGCATGATGCCGAGGACGTGGAGAGGAGCAGGGTCACCCAATCACGCCAGCACGCCGGAAAGCCCATCTTGTCGAGAAGCTCGAGAAGAAACTCCCATGAGATGCTGTCGAACGCCTTTGCAATGTCAAGCTTCAGTAACAGAGTCGGGGTTTTACGGCGATGTAGAGAGCGCACATTGTTCTGGACGAACAAGAAACTATCATGGATGCACTTTGTCTTCTGGAAAGCTGACTGCGCCGGGGAGATGATCGTCCCGATGACTGTCGCCAGTCTCATTGACAGAACTTTGGAGATCAACTTGGCGATCAAATGAATGAGGCTGATTGGTCTGAAGTCGCGCATGCAGGTAGCCCCGTCTTTCTTCGGCGGCAGAGCGATCATGGCAGAGTTTAGGGCGGAGAAGTTGCCCCCCAGGCTGTAGAAGTGGTCAAACACCGCCATGATATCGAGCTTAATGGTGCTCCAGCAAGTGCGAAAGAAGTTGCCAGAGAAACCATCCGGGCCTGGTGCCTTGTCTGCAGGCGAGGCGATGACAGCAGCCCAAACCTCCTGTTCTGTGAAGGGGTTATCCAGGCCAGCGTTGCTGACAGAAGGCAGGTCGATCCCATCCTAGTTTATGGCGCAACCACGGTCCCGCTTGGTGCCCAGCAGGTTAACAAAGTGATCATGAGCGGCGACTGCTTTATCAGCGTGCGAGGTTGCTGTGTGCGAGTCGGTCTGCAGAGAGTGGATGAAGTTCTTCCTTCGTCTCGCGTTGATCTTGGCCTGAAAAAATGTTGTTCTGGCATCTCCATCCTGGAGCCAGGTGATTCTAGCAGCCTGCCTTTTACGCGCGCGCTCGATCGCAGCCAACCCCACAATCCTCTGCTTAAGTTGCTTGCGCAGGTTGAATTCCACCGTGGTCAGTTAGCGCTTTTCTTGTGCAATGTCGAGCCTAAGGATGATCTCTGTTGCCAGCTGAAACTGAATTTTTGCATCGCTGAATAATGATTTGGACCAAATCTTCAGGTCATGGGTTGTTCGCTACATCTTGATCTTCAGTCTGGCCATGGGGCATGTGCAGTCAACTGGCCGCAGCCAGGCCCGTTCGACCGTTTCCCTGAAGTGTGGAAACCGCGGCCAGTAAGACTCGTATCTGAATGTAGCCTTCCGGTTGGGCACAGCTGCGTCAGCCAAGAGGAGCGGGCAGTGGTCAGAGCAGGCAGTCGACGCGGCCATGCGCATGTGCGAGGGGAAGAGATCGTGCCATTCTATGTTGCAAAACACCTTGTCAATGCTAACCATTGTCGGATTTGTCCTCTCATTTGTCCAGGTGAACCGCCTGTTCTTGCATTTTATTTCCTTCAGACCTGCTGTATCGATCGCTCTCCTGAACTGCCCCATGATCCTTCTATTCAGATTTAGGTTGCTCTTGTCCTTGGCCTCGTGAATGATGTTGAAATCTCCGTTGATCAGCCATGGTTGCCCTGCCGGTGGAGCCGCCTGAACTAGTTCAGCTAGGAAGGAGTCTTTGAGGGCGTCGTCGACTGGACCGTACACCGTCGTCAACCAGAACGAGCAGTTGCTCTGAATGACAGAGACCCTGGCCGTAATTGAGAAAGCGCCAACAGCGTGCGTGGCTAGGTCTAGCAGTTGTTTATTCCACAAGATCGCTGCGCCACCGCGGGTGCCCATGGCCGGCAGGACCGCACAGCCGTCCAAGGTACTTCCACCCAGCTCACGGACAATTTCAGTAGACCAGGCTTCAAGCTTTGTCTCTTGCAGGCATAGGATGCAGGTCCTATGAGATTCAGCGAGCTCTTTGACAGCAAATCTTCTCGCCAACGAATTTAGGCCTCTAACGTTCCAACTCATGATGGAAATGGGCGTGCTAATCATTGGGCACAAGCAGAATCTCCAGCAGCATTTGAATTTCATTGATGCAAAGCAAATACAGGTACACATCCATCCTATCCCGGGCGCGCCAGAGACCACCAACAGACCCCAAGAGACTCTGGCACGAAGCGGGCCAATAGAACCAAACATGGAGACTACAGAGATCTAACATTAATCCTAACTTGGAATGGCTTAAGGCCGATCACTGCTGGCTAAATGTAAAACTATGATGGTCTAACATAGCTAGTCAGCTGCAGTTGCAGCCTCTCCGTCCGGTCCGGCCATGCCGCCGGCGATGCATAGCGCCTATGGGTCGAGGCGGGTGAGCTTGGCGATGATCGAGATGTCGTTGTCGGTGAGGGGCTCGTCGAAGCGCTTGATGAGCGCCTCGGCAACCTGAGCCGTCATGGCCTCCTTTGGCCCCAGCAGGCCCAACTTCTTCACGAGCAGGAGCGAGGCACGTCGTGTCACCGGCACCTTGGAGTTGGTTGCTGCCTGTCGTGTACTCTGCCTGGTTGGGGTGCCGCAGACTCATGCTTTGGGGTAGCAGAGGAGCGTCTGGCTGGGGCGGTGGGGAGGATCGGAGCAGGGGCGTCGGTGAAGAGGCGGTGGCCTGGAGCTGACGCGTCAGCGTTGCTGTCCAGCTGGAGCTGGAGCACTTGCTGGGTCATCGCGCCGACCTGGAGCCTGGTGGAGACGGCCGTTGGGGGGGCCTGGCAAGCTGCGGTGATGGAGCTGGACAGAAACTCAAGGGCGGCAGCGAGCATGTCAGCGTTGGCTTGATCGATTGCCTGAAGATTGTCGTTGCTGCTGCCGGCACGGAGGGGCGAAGGAGGGACGTGGTCAGACGAGTCGAAGAAGGCCGCGACAGGGTCCACGGGCCCCGCCGACCTGCCGCCGCCAGCAGGCGCCGCCACGGGGGGGGGAGGGGGGGCTGGTCGACGAGGAGAGGTAGAGGAGGTGTGGCCTTGAGGGTGCTGCCGCTGCTGCGGGAGCTGCGGCGGTCGTACTTGCCCTGGTGCAGGCTGACCGGCGTGCGGCTACGGTGGCGGGGGGAGGGGGGCCCTGGACTTCATCGGAGCCAGCTCCTTTCCGCCCTGCCCACGGCTGAGGAGGACGTTCTTCCATGACCTGCGCCCCTGGTCGTCGCGGTCGCGGCGCGGACCGAGCTGCAGGCTGTTGGGGAACGTAGTAATTTCAAAATTTTCCTACGCACATGCAAGATCATGGTGATGCATAGCAACGAGAGGGGAGAGTGTTGTCCGCGTACCCTCTTAGACCGAAAGCGGAAGCGTTAGCACAACGCGGTTGATGTAGTCGTACGTTTTCACGATCCGACCGATCCAAGTACCGAACGTACGGCACCTTCGAGTTCAGCACATGTTCAGCTCGATGACGTCCCGCGAACTCCGATCCAGCAGAGCTTCACGGGAGAGTTCCGTCAGCACGACGGCGTGATGACGGTGATGATGTTGCTACCGACGCAGGGCTTCGCCTAAGCACCGCTACGATATGACCGAGGTGGAATATGATGAAGGGGGCAACGCACATGGCTGAGAGAGATCAACAGATCAACTTGTTGTGTCTCCAAGGGGTGCCCCCTCCCCGTATATAAAGGAGTGGAGGAGGGGGAGGGCCGGCCCTCTCTATGGCGTGCCCTAGGGGAGTCCTACTCCCACCGGGAGTAAGATTCCCCCTTTTCTAGTAGAACTAGGAGCCCTTCCAAGTAGTAGGAGTAGGAGAGAAGGAAAGGGAAAAGAGAAGAGAAGGAAGGAGGGGACGCCGCCCCTCCCCCTAGTCCAGTTAGGACTAAGCCTTGGGGGAGCGTGCAGCCTTCCCTCTCTCTTTCCCCTAAAGCCCAATAAGGCCCATGTACTCCCCGGCGAATTACCGTAACTCTCCGGTACTCCGAAAAAATACCCGAATCACTCGGAACCTTTCCGAAGTCCGAATATAGTCATCCAATATATCGATCTTTATGTCTCGACCATTTCGAGACTCCTCGTCATGTCCCCGATCTCATCCGGGACTCCGAAATACCTTCAGTACGTCAAAACACATAAACTCATATTACCGTTCGTCACCGAACGTTAAGCGTGCGGACCCTACGGGTTCGAGAACTATGTAGACATGACCGAGACTCGTGTCCGGTCAATAACCAATAGCGCAACCTGGATGCTCATATTGGCTCCTACATATTCTACGAAGATCTTTATCGGTCAAACCGCATAACAACATACGCTGTTCCCTTTGTCATCGGTATGTTACTTGCCCGAGATTTGATCGTCGGTATCTCAATACCTAGTTCACTCTCGTTACCGGCAACTCTCTTTACTCGTTCCGTAATGCATCATCCCGCAACTAACTCATTAGTCACATTGCTTGCAAAGCTTATAATGATGTGCTTTACCGAGTGGGCCCAGAGATACCTCTCCGACAATCGGAGTGACAAATCCTAATATCGATACATGCCAACTCAACAAGTACCTTCGGAGACACCTGTAGAGCACCTTTATAATCACCCAGTTACGTTGTGACGTTTGGTAGCACACAAAGTGTTCCTCCGGTATTCGGGAGTTGCATAATCTCATAGTCATAGGAACATCTATAAGGCATGAAGAAAGCAATAGCAACATACTAAACGATCAAGTGCTAAGCTAACGGAATGGGTCAAGTCAATCACATCATTCTCTAATGATATGATCCCGTTAATCAAATGACAACTCATGTCTATGGCTAGGAAACTTAACCATCTTTGATTCAGCGAGCTAGTCAAGTAGAGGCATACTAGTGACACTTGTTTGTCTATGTATTCACACATGTATCAAGTTTCCGGTTAATACAATTCTAGCATGAATAATAAACATTTATCATGAAATAAGGAAATAAATGATAACTTTATTATTGCCTCTAGGGCATATTTCCTTCAGTCTCCCACTTGCACTAGAGTCAATAATCTAGTTCACATCGCCATGTGATTTAACATCAATAGTTCACATCTTTATGTGGTTAACACCCATAGTTCACATCGACATGTGACCAACACCCAAAGTATTTACTAGAGTCAGTAACCTAGTTCACATCGCTATGTGATTAACACCCGAAGAGTACTAAGATGTGATCATGTTTTGCTTGTGAGATAATTTTAGTCAACGGGTCTGTCACATTCAGATCCATAAGTATTTTGCAAATTTCTATGTCTACAATGCTCTGCATGGAGCTACTCTAGCTAATAGCTCCCACTTTCAATATGTATCTAGATCGAGACTTAGAGTCATCCAGATCGGTGTCAAAGGTTGTATCGACGTAACTCTTTACGACGAACTCTTTATCACCTCCATAACCGAGAAATATTTCCCTATTCCACTAAGGATAATTTTGACCGCTGTCCAGTGATCTACTCCTAGATCACTATTGTACCCTCTTGCCAAACACTTGGTGAGGTACACAATAGGTCTGGTACACAGCATAGTATACTTTATAGAACCTATGACTGAGGCATAGGGAATGACTTTTCATTCTCTTTCTATTTTCTGATGCGGTCGGGTTTTGAGTCTGACTCAACTTCACACCTTGTAACACGGGCAAGAACCCTTTCTTTGCTTGATCCATTTTGAAATTTTTCAAAACTTTATCAAGATATGTGCTTTGTAAAAGTCCAATCAAGCTTCTTGATCTATCTCTATAGATCTTGATGCCCAATATATAAGCAGCTTCACCGAGGTCTTTCTTTGAAAAACTCCTTTTAAATACTGCTTTATGCTTTCCAGAAGATTCTACATTATTTCCGATCAACAATATGTCATTCACATATATTTATCAGAAATGTTGTAGTGCTCCCACTCACTTTCTTGTAAATACAGGCTTCACAGCAAGTCTGTATAAAACTATATGCTTTGATCAACTCATGAAAGCGTATATTCCAACTCCGAGATGCCTGCACCAGTCCATAGATGGATCGCTGGAGCTTGCACATTTTGTTAGCACCTTTAGGGTCGACAAAAACCTTCTGGTTGCATCATATACAATTCTTCTTTAAGAAATCCATTAAGGAATGTAGTTTTGACATCCATTTGCCAGATTTCATAAAATGTGGCAATTTGCTAACATGATTCGGACAGACTTAAGCATCGCTACGAGTGAGAAAATCTCATCATAGTCAACACCTTGAACTTTGTCAAAAACCTTTTTCGACAAGTCTAGCTTTGTAGATAGCAACACTACTATCAGCGTCCGTCTTCCTCTTGAAAATCCATTTATTTTCTAGGCCTTGCCGGTCATCGGGCAAGTTAACCAAAGTCCACACTTTGTTCTCATACATGGATCCCATCTCAGATTTCATGGCCTCAAGCCATTTCGCGGAATCTAGGCTCATCATCGCTTCCTCATAGTTCGTAGGTTCGTCATGGTCAAGTAACATGACCTCCAGAACAGGATTACCGTACCACTCTGGTGCGGATCTCACTCTGGTTGACCTACGAGGTTCAGTAGTAACTTGATCTGAAGTTACATGATCATCATCATTAGCTTCCTCACTAATTGGTGTAGGAGTCACAGGAACAGATTTCTGTGATGGACTACTTTCCAATAAGGGAGCAGGTACAGTTACCTCATCAAGTTCTACTTTCCTCCCACTCACTTCTTTCGAGAGAAACTCCTTCTCTAGAAAGGATCCATTCTTAGCAACAAATATCTTGCCTTCGAATCTGTGATAGAAGGTGTACCCAACAGTCTCCTTTGGTTATCCTATGAAGACACATTTCTCCAATTTGGGTTTGAGCTTATCAGGATGAAACTTTTTCACATAAGCATCGCAACCTCAAACTTTAAGAAACGAAAACTTTGGTTTCTTGCCAAACCACAGTTCATATAGTGTCGTCTCAACGGATTTAGATGGTGCCCTATTTAACGTGAATGCAACTGTCTCTAATGCATAGCCCCGAAACGATAGTGGTAAATCGGTAAGAAACATCATAGATTGCACTATATCCAATAAAGTACGGTTATGACGTTCGGACACACCATTATGCTGTGGTGTTCCAGGTGGCACGAATTTGTGAAACTATTCCACATTGTTTTAACTGAAGACCAAACTCGTAACTCAAATATTCGTCTCCGCGGTCAGATCGTAGAAACTTTATTTTCTTGTCACGATGATTTTCCACTTCAGTCTGAAATTCTATGAACTTTTCAAATGTTTCAGACTTATGTTTCATCAAGTAGATATACCCATATTTGCTCAAATCATCTGTGAAGGTCAAAAAATAACGATACCTGCCGCGAGCCTCAACACTCATCGGATTGTATACATCAGTATGTATTATTTCCAACAAGTTTATTGCTCGCTCCATTGTTCGAGAGAACGGAGTCTTAGTCATCTTGCCCATGAGGCATGGTTCGCAAGCATCAACTGATTCATAATCAAGTGATTCCAAATGCCCATCAGCATGGATTTTCTTCATGCGCTTTACACCAATATGACCTAAATGGCAGTGCCACAAATAAGGTTCACTATCATTATTAACTTTGCATTTTTTGGCTTCAATATGTGTATCACTACGATCGAGATTCAATAAACCATTCACCTCGGGTGTATGACCATTGAAGGTTTTATTCATGTAAACAGAACAACAATTATTCTCTGACTTTACATGAATAACCGTATTGCTATAAACATGATCAAATCATATTCATGCTTAACGCAAACACCCAATAACACTTATTTAGGTTCAACACTAATCCTGAAAGTATAGGGAGTGTGCGATGATGATCATATCAATCTTGGAACCACTTCCAACACACATCATTACTTCACCCTTAACTAGTCTCTGTTTATTCTGCAATTCCTGTTTCGAGTTACTAATCTTAGCAACTGAACTAGTATCAAATACTGAGGGGTTGCTATAAACACTAGTAAAGTACACATCAATAACATGTATATCAAATATAACTTTGTTCACTTTGCCATCCTTCTTATTCGCCAAATACTTGGGGCAGTTTCACTTCCAGTGACCATTTCCTTTGCAGTAGAAGCACTCAGTTTCAGGCTTAGGTCCAGACTTGGGCTTCTTCACTTGAGCAGCAACTTGCTTGCTCTTCTTCTTGAAGTTCCCCTTCTTCCCTTTGCCCTTTTCTTTAAACTAGTGGTCTTGTCAACCATCAACACTTGATGCTTTTCTTGATTTCTACCTTCGTCGATTTCAGCATCACGAACAGCTCGGGAATCGTTTCCGTTATCCCTTGCATATTATAGTTCATCACAAAGTTCTAGTAACTTGGTGATAGTGACTAGAGAACTCTGTCAATCACTATCTTATCTGGAAGATTAACTCCCACTTGATTCAAGTGATTGTAGTACTCAGACATTCTGAGCACATGCTCACTAGCTGAGCAATTCTCCTCCATCTTATAGGCAAAGTGCTTGTCAAAGGTCTCATACCTTTCGACATGGGCATGAGTCTGAAATACTAATTTCAACTCTTGGAACATCTCATATGCTCCGTGGCGTTCAAAACGTCTTTGAAGCCCCGATTCTAAACCGTAAAGCATGGTGCACTAAACTATCAAGTAGTCATCATATCGACCATGCTAAATGTTCATAACGTCCGCATCTGCTCCTGCAATCGGTCTGTCACTTAGCGGTGCATCAAGGACATAATTCTTCTATGCAGCAATGAGGATAATCCTCAGATCACGGATCCAATCCGCATCATTGCTACTAACATCTTTCAACTTCGTTTTCTCTAGGAACATATCAAAATAAAATAGGGGAGCTAAACGCGAGCTATTGCTCTACAACATAGATATGCTAATACTACCAGGACTAAGTTCATGATAAATTAAAGTTCAATTAATCATATTACTTAAGAAGTCCTACTTAGATAGACATCCCTCTAATCATGTAAGTGATCACGTGATCCAAATCAACTAAACCATGTCCGATCATCACGTGAGATGGAGTAGTTTTCAATGGTGAACATCACTATGTTGATCATATCTACTATATGATTCACGCTCGACCTTTTGGTCTCAGTGTTCCGAGGCCATATCTGCATATGCGAGGCTCGTCAAGTTTAACCCGAGTATTCTGCGTGTGTAAAACTGTCTTACACCCGTTGTAGATGAACGTTGAGCTTATCACACCCGATCATCACGTGGTGTCTCGGCACGACGAACTTTGGCAACGGTGCATACTCAGGGAGAACACTTTTACCTTGAAATTTAGTGAGAGATCATCTTATAATGCTACCGTCAATCAAAGCAGAATAAGATGCATAAAGGATAAACATCACATGCAATCAGTATAAGTGATATGATATGGCCATCATCATCTTGTGCTTGTGATCTCCATCTCCGAAGCACCGTCATGATCACCATCATCACCGGCGCAACACCTTCATCTCCATCGTAGCATCGTTGTCGTCTCGCCAACAATTGCTTCTACGACTATCGCTACCGCTTAGTGATAAAGTAAAGCAATTACAGGGCGATTGGATTGCATACAATAAAGCGACAACCATATGGCTCCTGCCAGTTGCCGATAACTCGGTTACAAAACATGATCATCTCATACAATAAAATATAGCATCATGCCTTGACCATATCACATCACAACATGCCCTGCAAAAACAAGTTAGACGTCCTCTACTTTGTTGTTGCAAGTTTTACGTGGCTGCTACGGGCTGAGCAAGAACCGTTCTTACATACGCATAAAAAACACAACGATAGTTCGTCAAGTTGGTGTTGTTTTAACCTTCACAAGGACCGGGCGTAGCCACACTCGGTTCAACTAAAGTTGGAGAAACTGACACCCGCCAGCCACCTGTGTGCAAAGCACGTCGGTAGAACCAGTCTCGCGTAAGCGTACGTGTAATGTCGGTCCGGGCCGCTTCATCCAACAATACCGCCGAACCAAAGTATGACATGCTGGTAAGCAGTATGACTTGTATTGCCCACAACTCACTTGTGTTCTACTCGTGCATATAACATCTACGCATAAACCTGGCTCTGATGCCACTGTTGGAGAACGTAGTAATTTCAAAATTTTCCTACGCACATGCAAGATCATGGTGATGCATTGCAACGAGAGGGGAGAGTGTTGTCCACGTACCCTCATAGACCGAAATAGGAAGCGTTAGCACAACGCGGTTGATGTAGTCGTACGTTTTCACGATCCGACCGATCCAAGTACCGAACGTACGGCACCTCCGAGTTCAGCACACGTTCAGCTCGATGACGTCCCGCGAACTCCGATCCAGCAGAGCTTCACGGGAGAGTTACGTCAGCACGACGGCGTGATGACGGTGATGATATTGCTACCGACGCAGGGCTTCGCCTAAGCACCGCTACGATATGACCGAGGTGGAATATGGTGGAGGGGGGCACCGCACATGGCTGGGAGAGATCAACAGATCAACTTGTTGTGTCCCCAAGGGGTGCCCCCCTCCCCGTATATAAAGGAGTGGAGGAGGGGGAGGGTCGGCCCTCTCTATGGCGCGCCCTAGGGGAGTCCTACTCCCATCGGGAGTAGGATTCCCCCTTTCCTAGTAGAACTAGGAGCCCTTCCAAGTAGTAGGAGTAGGAGAGAAGGAAAGGGAAAAGAGAAGAGAAGGAAGGAGGGGGCGCCGCCCCTCCCCCTAGTCCAATTCGGACTAAGCCTTGGGAGGGGGCACGCAGCCTCCCCTGTCTCTTTCCCCTAAAGCCCAATAAGCCCATGTACTCCCCGACGAATTCCCGTAACTCTTTGGTACTCCGAAAAATACCCGAATCACTCGGAACCTTTCCGAAGTCCGAATATAGTCGTCCAATATACCGATCTTTACGTCTCGACCATTTCGAGACTCCTCGTCATGTCCCCGATCTCATCCGGGACTCCGAACTACCTTCAATACATCAAAACACATAAACTCATATTACCGATCGTCAACGAACGTTAAGCGTGCGGACCCTACGGGTTCGAGAACTATGTAGACATGACCGAGACTCGTCTCCAGTCAATAACCAATAGCGGAACCTGGATGCTCATATTGGCTCCTACATATTCTACGAAGATCTTTATCGGTCAAACCGTAACAACATATGTTGTTCCCTTTGTCATCGGTATGTTACTTGCCCGAGATTTGATCGTCGGTATCTCAATACCTAGTTCAATCTCGTTACCGGCAAGTCTCTTTACTCGTTCTGTAATGCATCATCCCGCAACTAACTCATTAATCACATTGTTTGCAAGGCTTATAGTGATGTGCTTTACCGAGTGGGCCCAGAGATACCTCTCCGACAATCGGAGTGACAAATCCTAATCTCGATACATGCCAACTCAACAAGTACCTTCGGAGACACCTGTAGAGCACCTTTATAATCACCCAGTTACGTTGTGACGTTTGGTAGCAGACAAAGTGTTCCTCCGGTATTCGGGAGTTGCATAATCTCATAGTCATAGGAACATCTATAAGTCATGAAGAAAGCAATAGCAACATAGTAAACGATCAAGTGCTAAGCTAACAGAATGGGTCAAGTCAATCACATCATTCTCTAATGATGTGATCCCGTTAATCAAATGACAACTCATGTCTATGGCTAGAAAACTTAACCATCTTTGATTCAACGAGCTAGTCAAGTAGAGGCATACTAGTGACACTCTGTTTGTCTATGTATTCACACATGTATCAAGTTTCCGGTTAATACAATTCTAGCATGAATAATAAACAATTATCATGAAATAAGGAAATAAATAATAACTTTATTATTGCCTCTAGGGCATATTTCCTTCACAGGCCACCGCAGCCGGCAGTGGAGACCACCGCTGGATGGCGTCTGCTCTGCCCCTGCCCATCCTCGACGTGCATGGCCCGTGTCCCAGGCCAGACCATCGGGAAAGGGTGCTCGTCGTCTGAGCCGGAGGAAGGCAGGCCGCTGTGGGCGGAGTGGGAGGAGCGCGGCGAGGGCGGCGACCAGTCCTCGACGCGGTCGACGTGGATGAGCATCTCGTGCAGCTTGACGCGGGGAGGTGGAGCGACCTCGCGGCTCGGGGGGGACTAGCCCAGCATGGCCTCGACGCGGCCGGCGCCGCGCGCCGCCCGCCAGATGGAGTGCTTGGTGGGGATGAAGGCGACGTCCCACACCCACACCCAGCAGGCGAACGTGCGCGTGTGTCCACGCTCGTGCGTGCGGCTGTCGAGGCGGTCGACGATGCACTTGGAGCCGAGCACCTTCTCCGCCCTCCTGACGGACCACATCTGCATGGACATCTTATCGATGACGAAGCGCACATGGAGGAGAAAGTCCTGGTGCACGGCGTGCTCGTCCTCATGCCACTGCTTGATGTTGAAGACGACGCCGTCGATGTAGATGGAGCCGAGGCGGACATCGTTGTCGCGGTGCGCCGGCAGCTCGAACAGCACTATGAAGTCCTCCGGGTCGTGACTCGTCACCCGCAGCAGGTGAGCCGGCGTGCGCAGCGTGGCGTCGAGGGCGCGGCCCACCGACATGGGGCTCGCCGCATGCCGCTCGACCGTGGAGGTAAGGAGGACGGCGTGGCGCCGCAGGTGGAAGATCTGCTGCTCCTTCTCCGGCGTCTCGATGACGATCTGGTGGCTGCTCCTGGGCCGCCTGGATGGGTCGGTGTGGCGGCTGCGCTCCATGGCCGGCGCGGTCGGAGGCGAGTGTGCACCGGGCCGCGTGCCGGATCAGCCCTTGCAGGCCGCCCGAGCTGGCAGTCCTTAGCAATGTGGCCGGGCAACTTGCACCGTATGTGGTGGATTGGATCTCTACAGTCTACACGGCGATGCTCGGAGCTGAGACAGCGGAAGCAGAGGCCCTTGAAGCGCTTTAAGAAGGCCTCCCGCCCCGCAGCATTGAATGGGGGACGTTGGCCATGACGCCGCCGCGAGCGGCCGGGGGAGGCATGGGCACGCTTGGCGGCCTGGCGAGCACTGCGGGATTGGACCTCGGTCCATTCATTACCATGGCTCGAAGAGGAGTGGTCGGCGCGGGGGGAAGGGCAAACTACAATGGACATGAGGCGTGGCTGCTCGATCTGTCGATCCCTGGCAAGATCCGGGGGGGAGGGTGGCGCAAGGCCTGGAGCACTCCCCTCGGAGCAGGAGGCGCGGCGGAGAACCCGGAGGCGGGCCGGGAGGCGGCGGAGGGACCGGATCCGCGGACGGACCGCAAGACAGAGGCGGGTCGGGGACGGATGCGCGCCTGCCCCATCCATCGCTCCCCTGCGAGCTGGAGCGGGCGGACCCACCGGAGGGCACGGAGCGGGCGCGGCCCATTGGAGCCGGAGGGGTGGCGCCCCTGACCGGGCGGTCAGGGACGGAGGGTGGTGGCCGCCGCAGCCGGAGTGGCCGTCGGCGCGGGGGTGAGGGGGAGAGCGGGGGTTCTAATTCTTCTTCTTTGAGTGTCGTGGTTTGTACCAAGAAATCTATATTCACATGTCAAAACTTTTGATTTTTCTAGTCATACGCACATTTGTCTTTTGTATGTGTAAATTTCCATGGAAAAATTTCTTGACCACGAGGATGTTTCCTCCAGAACATTCAATGTTTTTCAAGCATAAACAAACTCTTGTATGCAAATTTACACGTACATAAAGCATGCATGACTATACACGTACATGCAAACAATCCAGGATACTGTCATGATCAATGAAATCAAGACGCTCATGGTTGAGCGGGAGTTTATTCTGGCCAAGATACCTAGAACCCAGAATTGGGTTTCACACTATCATGGTAATTATGCTCGCACAACTCGAAATACCGTTTGCTGGTTGCAGCCCCCACCCCCTTTATTCATAGGCCGATGCTAGGCGTCATCCGGCTGATAAGAGCCAAACTTAAGCCGCCTGATCAGTCGTTCATTCGCTCAGGTACAGTGTATTTTGAGCCGCCTGATCCGTGATGGCAAGACTACACGAACGCCCCACAGCAGCACCGAACGCTGCATCTAGCCGCCGGCGAGCGCTGAGATGCAGTACCTGGAGCGACAGCGAGCACTGCATCGGAGCACGGGGAGCCGCCGGCGAGCGCTGAGATGCAGTACCTGGAGCGACGGCGAGCACTGCATCGGAGCACGGGGAGCTGCTATGGAGCGGTCGTCGAGGCCACCGGAGCTGCGATGCAGCGGCCGCGACGCCGCCGGAGGTGCGATGCAGTGCTTGTTGATGCCGCTGGAGGTGCGATGCAGCGCCCGCGACGCCGCCGGAGCTGCAATGCAGCGGCCATGTCGTCGTCGGAGTTCCATCATAGCCGCGGCCGTGCTCCATTGCAGCTCCGTTGAAGCTCCATTGCAACCGCGGCGGAGCTCCATTATAGCCGCGGCGGAGCTCCAATCACCCCGTACGTGCTCCATTGCAAGCCGGCGGTGCTTTCAATGCAACTCCGACGAAGTTTCAACGCCCCCCCTTGGCGCTCCATCGCAGCACCCGCCGTCCCCGGCGATGCTTCACTGCAGCGCTGACGCCGGCGCGGAGGTGGTCCATCGATGCTCCATCGCAGCACCTGACGCCACCGACGATGTTTCGCTGCAGCCCGCACCGGCAGGACGGGCTCCACCGCAGCACCCCGACGGTGCCGCCGACGGAGTTGCACTGCAGCGCCCCACCGCTTATTGCTGCTCCATCGCAGCGCGACGGCGACGGGCGGATGTTGTACATGCAGCACGATGACGACGGGGTTGCTGCGACGCGGCACGATGCGACCGCGATGGTGGATGCTTCGTCGTCTGCGGCACCGGCGGCCGCCATTGCAGTCCCTCCGGGTGGGAGCTTCACCATGCAGCACGCGTTGATGTGGATTTGGCCGGCGTCGCCTCTTCCTTTCAGTAGCAGGTGGAGGGGGGAAAAACGAAGGAAGAAGATGAGGAGACCGACGAGTGGACGAGAAAGCACCAGGAAAAGATAAGGCTCGCGGGGAAGCGGTGGACTCGCGTGGGGCAGGGGACACGCGTCGCGCGGAAGGAGAGGTTTACGCGAGAGAGAGAGAGATACGTCGGTTGATTTTAATACTTTTCCTTATTCATAATCTTGTATTAACGGATTTTAACTTGATATAGTTATGGAATAAAACTCCCAGAATTCTCACACAAAAAAACTAAACGCTATTAATTGTCTAGAAAATTAATCGTCTTTTAAGGCAGACTAATCAGGATAAGGCTTTTCCACGCTGCCGCCTCGGCCCCCTTTCTCTCTCCTCTTAGGAGGTCTCATATTTTGGGAACAACATGTCAAAAATTTCAGCTCATTGTTTCAGTTGCAAAGTATGGTGCAATCTAAGAGCCATCGATTGAAATAGCCTGTTAGTCCTTTTTGTTATGCTTGAGAGATCATCGTTCAACGTCACCGGAAATACTTTTTGTGAGCATGCGTTCTTTTGTATACATTTGACTTATTCAAAGTGAAAATGCATTGCACTTGTTTGTTCAGAAAATAAAAGATTTTGTAGACGCTATATGAAGGCTGAATCAAGCTCTAGTAATTACTGATGCTAAATGCTCTTGTATTCTTAACCGTGCAAGGTTCGTATCCATTGCTAGAAATTATCATGTGAAACTGAGAGCAATAAGCACATTTTTTTTACATGAAAAACCATTACGAAAATAAACCACAGTCATAAGATAAGGCGACGATTTTAACTACTCTCTCCATTCCTTTATACAAGGCTACTATCAAAAATACATTTTGCATCAATAGAAGGCCACAAACAGTAATCGAGGCAAAAATTAATGATGTTTCCTTATAAGCAGCTTTTTAATACTTACGTGCATGTAGTCATAATGACACTTAGCCACTTCCTTCCCATTCATTCGTTGCATGCTTGTGGTTTATTAATGATCCCGGTAAACGAAAAGAAAAATTGACTTGCAAAGGAGTTATTAAATTTTATCTTGGTATATGTAATATGAGTTTGTGGCCTTGTATAAGGAAATGGAGGGAGTATATTATAATAAGTATTACAAACATAGGAGGTTTTACAACATTTTGTATCTTCATAACAGTGTAGCTTCTCCCCGCAAAAAAATAAAAAGTGCTTCATCTTGGTTCATGAAGACAAATTTGGCATCCAAGGAAGATGAAAAGAATCACTAGCATATTAAATTGATGTCAAAAATTTGTCACAAACTTACATTCACCATATTCACGTACTAAGGGCCATCGGTATGAGAACGACAATGCAACAAGTCAGTCTTATAAAGCCTCAGCATTCGAGAACACGGTAAAAAAGTATGTGACACACTGTATATTTTGTTCCAAAATTTAACAGTAGTTATGTTTCCATGTTACTGTTTGTCTCATACAGTGATGTAATACATTCAATATATGTGTCAAAACAATTGAGTTGTACACAAAGTTTGATCAAATTTATATTAACAAATATCAACATCTACAATACTAAAGTCATATTGTATGAAAATTAATCGGTGGTCCATGTAATGACATTGATATCGTATTGTGAATGTTGATATTTTTTGCTATGAATTTGGTCAAACTTTACGAAGTTTGATTTCGGACAAATTTCATATGCAGACTAACAAGAAACAGAGGGAGTAGCTTGCAACTGATCAAGTGCTTCAAATTAATCATATACAGTTTCAGTTGCTATGTGTTCCAGACGCCCCCCAAGCTGCTTACTGGATATATGCATCTCAACATGCCACACAACAAACATCATTGTATAGCATTGGGTGGAGATTACAATGGTTTCGCTGCGCATTGCTTACCCACACACTGTCTCCTATAGCAAGAGCTCAGTTACACACTTACCGCAAGAATGAATCCGACCAAACATACAACTGCCAAAATGTCTGGATCATGCCTCTGCCTGCTGATCTCATGTTTGAGGCTGCTCTGTTTTACATCCGAGGACCATATGTCTTCCTTGCTGAATGCCTCATCAACGCGCGAGTGCTATGGTGTATCCACGCGATGCTTCACGTTGCTACGATACTGGAAGTAGGCGAGCTGAACCCAAGACCCTGTCCTGTGCCTTTAGTGCCTGAATCGGATGAACAAGAAAACACATTAGATTGTCCTGTCTTCAGACTAAACTGTAACAATGAAACTGCTCCTAGTGATTGGTAGGTCTGCTATATTTAACTCCTTTTCCCAATCTATGCACCACGCGATAAATGTTAGCAGCACCAGTTTGGTGAAGCTGCCGGAAACGATGCCAAGCCAGAGACCCTAGTCGAAGCATACAAGTTTCAGATTTCAGGACATCCATTCAATGGCAGGTAAAATAATTGAGTAGGAGAAGTTCTTACCATTCCGTTTAGGTGGAAGACAAATGCAAGCATCGCAGCCAAGGGAATGCCTAGCAGGTAGAACGCACCGAGATTCACGGCTGCGCCGATGTTCTGCTTGCCACTGCCCGTAAGCACTCCTTTACAGTTGAGAAAATTTGGTGTAAATTAGCTCTTGCTCTTATGGATTGCTGATTTTATATATTCAGAAGTAGCTGTGTAGAACAATGAAGACTATGTACCTGAAAGAGAACTGTGGAGTCCATCTATCAAGTAAGATATTCCGAGAATGGGCAGCATCCTTGAAATGTATGTGACGATTTCCTGCTCATTGCTGTACAGGTACCCCCAAACATTCCGTAGCAAGACCATGGTCAGGGCTAACACCAATCCTACAGATAAGGCCATGTACATGACCACTCGCGTCGCTAGCTTTGCTGCTTCTGGGTGGCCGGCGCCAAGTTCGTTTGAGACGCGCGTGCTACGGACGAGAAAAAGAGCAAGAATCAGCTGAGTAGATAAACAAGATTATACTGGACTTATCAAAATTCAAACTGTACCACATATATGATGGGACATCATAATGCTACTCATTGGATTCAGAATTGGTCTTTTGTGTTGAGGAATTACAACTGACCTGATAGAAGAGGAAAGGCCAAGTGGTACCATGTACAGCAGTGCCCCTGTGTTAAGGCTGCAAACGGGAGCAACTAAGTACAGTACAGAGATGGAGCCATATATATAGGTGTATTTAGTTTCTGAAGCTTAAATCACACAATGATATGAACATGATGAGAACATTGTGCTTACCATATTGACAGCACTGATGTCTCAAGCTGAGGATTGGGCAGAAGCCCAGAGAGAAGCACAAGGATTTCAAATGACCACCACTCCAAGCTGCACATGCACAGGCAGTAATTATTCCAACTTGCAAGTCAAAAATACAGTAATTTATACCAGAGAAGAAAAGAAAATACTAAAATTTCTCTTTTGTTTTGGAGTATGTACCAACCAGATCATCATGGCGGACGGCATGGCGAGCGCGGTGAACTGGCGCAGCTCCCTGAACGCCTCCCGGGAGAAGCCGCTCCAGGTGTTCTTGCAGGTGCTGGACAGCCTGACGTACAGAGCCAGTATGACCAGATTGATGCCGTAGGAGACGGCGTTGCTGAGCGCGGCGCCCTTGCTCCCCAGGCCGGCCTTGTACACCAGCAGCCAGCACACGAGCGGGTGGCAGAGCGCCGTGGTGCCGGAGCTGGCCGTCACGGGCAGGACGATGCTCTGCGACTGCAGGAACCGTATGTGGCACTGCAGAGGCACGTAGACGACGAGCGACGGGATCATCCACCGCGCGTACTCGCCGGCCACGGCCGATATGGCCGGGTCCTGGCCGAGGAAGACGAGGATCCTGGCGGTGTTGGCCCAGATGAGGATGATGGGGACGCAGGCGAGCGAGAGCACCACCATGGCGCGCTGCTTGTAGACGCCGAGCCGGTGGTACAGCCGCGCGCCGTAGGCCTGGCCGCAGAGCGTATCCATCGCCGTCGCCATGCCGGTCTGCAGCCCACGGGATTAATCAATCAGCAATCGGCTGTCTCCAAGACGAGGGCACGGAATTCTTTAAAAAAATAGATGGGGAGTAGAAGGACGTAATGGCACGTACCAGGAGGCTGTAGCCGGTGACGTTGGCGAGGGAGGTGGCGAGGGAGGCGCCGGCGAGGGGCAGCTCGCCGAGGTGGCCGACGACCATGACGGACACCATGTTGACGACGTTCTGGAGGATGCAGCTGGCGATGATCGGCCCGCCGAGCCGCACCAGCCGCTTCACCTCCGCCGCGGCGAGGCCCTGACGCGCCCCATCGTCGTCCGCCGCCGCGGCCGCGTCCTTGCCGGGCCGCGCCGCCGCGAGCAGCGGCTCGTGGACGGGCGCGCCGGGCTTGGCGTCCATGGATTAGGAAATTGGGTGGGGGGCGACGGGAGGGAGGGCGGACGGCCTTTTTATGGGGAGGTTTGATGCGGTGTGACCGTGTGACGCTGGGTCAATTGGATCCACCGCTGGATTTTCTTTGTGTTTTGTTGCGTTGCGGCTTCTGCCACCGCGTCACGAACCTCCTCTTCTTTTCTTTCTTTTTTGAGGGAACGAATCCCCTTTTATTGGAAGGTGTGATGAGATGTGCAAAGGTTAGGGCATCGTCCCCAAAACGTCTGTAAAACTCCGGGTCAAGGTGTGTTAAGGTTTATTATCCAACACGATTCCTTATTTTTCCTCCTGTATCTGTGTTTTCGTAAACCGGACACAAATTGGGAAATGTTTGTGGGCGTCTGAAACGCAGCCATGCACGCACCTGACCGCCATGTAAAATCCAAAAGTATCTCCTGTGCGAAACTTGTTGTTAAAGGTGGAAAGCCCTTTTATGGGAAGGTTTGATGTGATGTGACCGTGTGACGCCGTGGCAATTGGATCCATAGCTGGATTTTCTTGTTTCGGTTGCGTTGCGGCTTTTCTAGCTTTTGGCAAACTTTGATGGTTGTTAAAAACGCGCTGTCGTTATCGTTTCCCTAAAGGGAAAAAACGCACCGTTGTTTGGTTAGGGTCTAGACCTGCTGAGGTCGTCAAACAATGCCTCGACGATTTTAACTGTGATATTCGAGTAATACAAATTATTTTCTGGCAAAAATAATTACTTTTTTGCGAAAAGGATCAATCAAATCTTTTATAAAAGTTCATCGGAAATACAAAGCATCTCAAAAATATAAAAAAATACATCGAGATTCATAGACCACCGAACAATCACTACTGCCATCAGAACGAGCCGCCGACGTGCCGCTATCGCCTCTTCTACCGGAGCCGGCATGACCTTGTCGATGATGGCCGGGAAGTTTTCGTGCATGTGGCCTTAAGGACCAGTGCCGTGACCCCCGCATTCATCACTGTTGAACCCTTGCATATATCTGAAACACCGTACCTGACACCAACTCTCGTTACTTGACAAGAAACTCTAACATCACAGGCCCAAGAAGACGGCAGGAATCTACGTCGACTAGTCCAGACGGACGGACTCGAGGAGGATTGGAGCCTGGAAAACAAACTCGTAGAAGAAGTGCCGCCATCTGCCCAAGCATTGCACCTGCGAGGACTAAAAAAACCTAACCTAAACTACTAACTGGAGCGAAGGCACCGGGTTTTCCCTCCCCGCCACCGGCCGCCGGAGCGGCAGGCAGAGGGGAGGTGAATACACGGGACCCTGATGAAGTTTGCCGTCTAGGGTTAGATGAGGAAAACGAGGCGTTGTAGACAGGATGATAACTGGGGTAACAAAAATTACTGTTTGGTCCTCAATAATCCATTCCAATATAAAACGCTACAGAACTTATATGAAGGTCCTTCCCAAATGAATAAGTAAGAAAGAACAGCGTGTTTTCGAATGAATCGGTAGAAATAGAACGGACGAGGAACACTTAAAACATGCAGACGACTTGCTGTCCGGATCTTAAATGGCATAGGAGTGCTGCACTGCTGCTGATTGACTCCCAGTACCAAACTCACAATATGGACCCGACAGAATTGGGTAGACACAAAAGGGAATACCAAACACAAATTGTGGATCCGACAAAAAATTTGGCAGGCACAAAAGGGACGACTGTGCATGCCAAAAGAACAAAAGGAAACTTTCTAGAGTGTGACCACTTTGGCAGAATTCATATCGACTGAGCAAGACATAAACTCTTGTTAAAGGCAGGTTCAAAATGGGCAAGGAGCACTCGACTAAAATGAGCGAAACACCATTGAGCAAAAGAATGACTGTTTTTAAAAACAAAAGGCGCCGCCGAAATGTAGGCTGCTGCAAAAATCCTTTCGAATAATTTAAGTATCTATAAGAAGATCGACAATTTCTTTCTGAGAGTAGGGTGTAAAATTGCTGTCCTGAAACAATTTCTTTCCGAAAACTGCATACGAGTGATGTGATATGCATGAACTTCCAATGCTGTACTCGAATTACATGGATTGGAGAACAATGAGGCTAGCCGAGCATATCCTATCTTGTTCCATTCCATTCCCAACCATGCCCATGACTAAGAAACTAGGCCTCTAAGGAATCGATTTTTCTGGTTTTCTTCTTTACAAAATTATGGCCCTTCTTAGCGCGACCAGTGTCATGCTGTTATTCCGGTGCATAGTTTTTTTTACTGTTTAAGTGTTTTGCACGTTGGAATTGTTGAGTCTTCCACCGCTTTGATTGGGTTAAATCATTTTTTTGGAAAAGGAGGATGACCCCGGCCTCTGCATCTGGGAGATTGGCTTAAATCATGGGCCACGTATTCTCTCTGCCGCTTTGAATGTCTGTTCTTTGATCGCCACGTATCAGTTTCTAGGTGGAATCTGGTTGCATCGATTCTTCTGGGTTCTTCTTGTGCGATGTATCCGCTGTTTTTCTTTCCCCTTTGGATTGCTTTAAATACATATTAGATGACTTGTTGCGTCAATTGGCGTACTGACCAACTGCAACCCAAAAGTTAAGTGAATTATTTGAAAGATTTTTTTCTCAACTATCTGCAAATAATTATGTTCATATTGTGTTTCTATTTGCCTTGACAATGATCATTGCCCTTAATTTTTTGACGATTTGTTTTTGATGAGATAAGAATCTGTTCATAATGAATTTTTTGACCAGACATTAAGTGAACTATTCGAACGATTTTTTTCTCAACTGTCTCAGTTCTGCCGAGAATGTATCCTATGCACCGATTCAATCTGTGCACCCAGTGCACCAGTAGATTCAGGACCCTTAGATGAAAAAGTAATGGATCAGATCTGGGTCAAAAGTTGGACTATACCTTTTTGCAGAGACAACCTCATAGTTTGTACAAACTAATCCGCACTCCACAGCACACATTCCCATAAAAAATATGTACGTATATTCTTATGCCCAAACAGAAAATGGTTCATATATTTTGAACCAGATGTTCGATTTCGTTTTTGTCTCGACGAGATCTTTGAAATAAGATCAATGTTGAATATGTTTCAAAATTTATTATTTTTTGCTTCTTTCAAGCTTGACTCGGAATTCGATGTACTAGAAGAATGTGCACGTAGGACACACGTGTGAGACCGATGCAGATATTTCTCGCAGAAAAATTACGAAACGTGTAAATGTTCCAGCCATGTTTCGAGCTAAATTTCAAAGCAAAAAATGTTGATTTCAAAAAATATACTTGATTCAAAGATCTCATCAAGTAAAGAAGGTAGTCAAAATCGTTCCAAAATCAGACATTTAGTTCAAAATATATGACCCCTTTTTGTTTGAAGCAAAAAGGTAAACATACAGATTTATTTTTGGTTGGAGTGTGTGCTGTGGAGTGCGAACTAATTTGTACACACTGCAAGGTTGTCTCTGCAAAAAAGGTATAGTACTACTTTTGACCAAAATCTGGTCCATTACTTTTTCATCTAATGGTCCTGAACCTACCGGTGCTTTGGGTGCATAGATTGGATCGGTGCACAGGATACATTCTCCAGTTCTGCCATCCGGATAGCTTCAATCCCAAGCCTTAGCCAAGTAGAGATAGGAGGTCTGCGTGCAAAGGGTTGCTAAATTATATTTTCTTTCCCCTCTCGTAAGGCGACTACGAAAAGTCTTCCTCCCCTCGATCTTCACAGGAGGAGTGGATTCGCCTCCCCTCCGCCTGCCGCTCCAGCGGCCGGCGGCGGGGAGGGGATTTACGGCGTCTCAGATCCGGCTAGTAGATTGGTAGGGTTTTAGTCCGTGCATGGGCAGCGTTTGGATGGATGGCGGCGCTTCTTCTTCAAGTCAGCCTTTCGGGCTTCGATCCTCCTCAATTTCGTCCGTTGGGATGGATTAGACGGAGCCCGGCGAAGCTTCCTGACAGCTCCTCGAGGCGGCGATATTTGGTGTCAGTTTCTTCAGATCGATTCAAGGATTCAATGGCGACGGCTATGGCTCCATGGTGCTGGTTCTTAGGGGCATGTGTACGAAGACTTCCTGGCTGTCATCGACAAGGTCAAACCGGCTCCGGTATGGGAGCGGCGACAACGGCGTGTCGGCGGCTCGTTCTGGCGGCGGCAATGGTCGTTTGATGGTCCATGGACCTCGATATAATTTTTATTATGTTTGATGTGTTTTGTACTTCCGATGAATCTTTGTAATAAATCTGATAATTTTCACAACAAAAAGGAGGGCTACGTATTTCAGTTGTGTCCAAGACTATTGTTATGTCTGTCATGTATAATACTTGGGCTTGTTTGCTGATTTGCGTTAATTGGTGCAGAGACCAACTGCATACCGAAAGTTAAGCAACCTGTTTTAATGATTTTTTTCTCACTTATTGTATATTAACCAACGACGCGTAACGATGATCGTTTTCCATGTCCTTCTTTGGTCGGCCTGGGCAATCCAACAACTGTTTTGTTGGCTGTCTCCTAGATACTCAACCTTTCTTTCATACTAAGATCCAACCATCCTTTCTACCTGGCTGCAACATGCTCGACCATGCATTCCGGTTTAGCACCATTTATTGCCATTTATTATGCGAATATTTTCTCAATTGTCCATTAACCTTTTTTTTAACATGAACGGGTTTGTTGGTAAATATGGCTATGTGATGACAACAAACATTTTTCAATTTTGCCAGGCTCTTTGAGAAGCAGTTTCCCCTCAATTTGCCACGTGACCAAAGTCCTACCATGATTTTTTAGTGAACACGTTTTCTCTTGTAAATTTTGCCATGCTAATTTTCATCATGTGTTTTTTACAAATGGTTTGGCAATTACTCCCTCTGTTCCATAATATAAGAACTTTTTGACACTACTGTAGTGTCAAAAACGCTCTTATATTACGGGACGGAGGGAGTATTTAATACATATAATGGTTTTGTGTGCTTTCTATACCTACATCATGGCGAAAAGTACGGTTTTTCTTTTACAAGGGAATGGTTTTTTTTTCGCGGTTGACAAGGGAATGGTTATTGGGCTGAGAGGTCTAGCAGAGGGCATGTCTGGCTAACACATGAATTTAGCACTTCTCACCAATGGCGGATCCAACGCGGCCTTTAAACACAGCTGGTAGGCACGTCTTTCTTCACAGTCAATGTCTGGCTAACACATGAATGTGCTCCTTCCGTTTCAAAATAGATGACTCAACTTTGTACTAACTTTGTACTAAAGTTAGTACAAAATTGGGTCATCTATTTTAGAACGGAGGGAGTATTATAGGTAGGCACCAGACTATGAAAAATCTGTTTGTCTGTTGATCGTTTTCATTCTAGCGCTCCAAATCTCCCATATACTTACCACAATCTTAGTGAGTTGAGCACGGTGAACTTTTTTAATGACATTGAACAACCATCTCCTTTTCGAAAAAATTGAACAACCATCTTGATCTAGCACATGGGTCGACTTGTATTGATAGCACTTTCGTTCTTTCATCATCTGCGAGCGTTCATACGCATCACCCCATGGTGCACTCTAAAAGCCGGTGGTGGCACTATGAATCTTTCGCGCCTTAAAATTTGTGCACTTACTCGAATAGGCAACATTCCTGTGATTCAACAGATCCCCTGATGGAAGTGACAGCTTGGCCCCGGGATCGCCACTTGGTTGCCCTCTGCTGTGTTGAAGCCTCCATCGCTGCTTACTGGTTGCAGCATTCACCGCTGGTAGATTGCTGCACCCACATTGCTATGTCAAAATCTTAGCTAGGCCCATGCAAACTGAAGTCAGGAGCGGCTCAGTCGCATATGTTTTAGATGAACCAGTCCGAATGACATACAAAATTGCCCCACCCTATTGTAGCACCTAATTGCCAGAAAGGTTATGATGCAGAGGCCGGGGGTACGTCTCCATTTCCAAAAAAAATTACCAGCAAGGTCAGTCCGACACACAGGCCACACCTGTCAGCTTCAGGACAAATTTTCAATTGACATACTTAAGGAACACAAACTGGAATTTCCTTATGTTTTGATGCAATTTCCTCACAGTTCATGTTACCTACATTGCCAGCACTGCAGCAAAGATTTTTCATGTGTACTGCAGCAAAGATTTTTTTCATGTGTACCTTACACTGGAATTCGTGTTGGTGTAGTGTTTTGACAGTGAAATATTAACAGTTCATACCTTCAGACAGTTAGAATTTTTTTCCCCTGCTGATTACAAAATTTTCACTACATTGTATGATGTTTTTTCTGCAGGCTAGTTCATGTAGTAGGCGTATGTAGAGCAGCAGGGTGAGGAAAAACATGCAAGAGTTTAACCGAAGTTTGATCAAGAGGAGTAGGACATTTCCAGAGCCGTCAACTGTTGAAATATATTGCCCGGCTCTCTTCATTAGTTCGGACTTTTGGATGAGTTGGCTGGAGCATGAATTCAATATGGTATCCGAGACAGAAGGTCTTGTGTTCAAGACCCTGCAATCGCAGTATTAAAAAAATTATTTTGCGGCCCAAATAAATCCCACATCTAAGGACTAAATAAGCCTGCGTGAATTCAATATGGACGGACTCTTGGATGATCTTCCTCCATCCTCCACCAAGTATTCGGATCTGTTCTTCCCCCTTTCTTCTCTCCAGGTACTTGCCTCTCTGACTTGTTTTTGTTCTTTCTTCTTCTCTCTCCCCCTTTCTCATGGCGTCTCCGTGATGTTTTTCTGCTCTATCTTCTCCTCATTTCCCCTCTCCAATGGCGCCTCCCAGAAGAGTTGTGTGATGCAATTTCCTTTAACATAGGCTTATCCTTCAAAACATCTAAATCTTATCCTCCTTGTTGCCTCAATCAAACAATTGAACTGGAAAATTTTTATCTAGAAGTTTTAATTTGCATTGAGTCTAGTCTTTACATCTTTCTTAGTAACATATATTGCAGTAGGATTTGCTCTCTTCCAGTCCTTGATTCCAAAAACAGAAAATGTCTTATATCACTACTAAGTAGGAGCGTACATGAGGAATACAACAGAAAAATCAAGAATATAATTGAAAATCACTGTCAACAGTTACCGGGGGATACAAGGCTTTCCTCGTAGAGTCCGGCATGTTTTAACACCTTGCCACTATTTGAGAGAAGGCCGCTGGTGTTGAGGAGGTTCTCCATGTCACCGGTCACAGGGTTGTATACACGCAACTGGAAGCTTGGTCCTCCAAACGACATGGAGCGTGGTTGTATGAAGATGATGCGACAACCACCGTCGGCAATGGCGAACGGGAGGACCCAGTCTGCATAATGCATGGATGCAACAACATTACCTGGCACCATGTGCAGATCTATTCGACAGCGCAGGTCCCACACGCCCGTATCATGGTCGCGGAGCAGCCAGACATCGTGTCGACGCGGCCATGCGGTATGAACCATTATGTTGTCGGTAATTTCAGTGTGGAAGAGGCAAAGGCGTCCGCCGTGCTCCGTCAAACTGTATTTATTTTGATAATTGAAGTTTCTATACATGTCCAGTGGTGGGGATGGCACGATCCCAACCGTCTCGTCGTCGAGGGAGAAGGAGAAGATGAACGTCTCATTGGATCGCATGGCCAGCCAATGCACGCGGCCCTGCGCAAAGACGCTGATGTCGATCTCGATCATCCAAATATCAGGTTTCTCCCCAGCACAACCCTTCGCCGGTCTCCAGACCGTCGGCCCGGAGTTGATTTCATAGACCTCGTATCCTAAATATTCCCGGAGGTAGCCGATGCGCACAGCTTTGTGCTTCCTCGTCCGCACGTCGTAGCCGAGCCCTACGCGGCAGCCGACCACCCTACTGTCCGGGAGCGCCGCCACTCGGCCGGTGGATGGGTTGAGCACGTGGTGTGCCCCTGCGGCTTGGAGGATGACGAGGCCGCGGCACTTGTGCGTGACAACACACGGGGCGGGGTTGAGGGGGATCTCCGTGAGCGTCGTGCCGCCGGGGTTGGCGGGCGACCACGCCTGAACCTTGGGATGTCCGGCCGGTGAGCGCGAGTTCTGGACGAACAGGATCCTCGGGCCTCCGTGGCGGTTGGCGAGGCGGTAGTGGAGCTCGGCGAAGTCGTCGGTGGCCAGCGCCACGGCCCAGACGCGAGAGAGGCAGCGGCACCTGTGCACGGACCTGGACGGCAACCGCGCGAAGATATCCTCGATGATATCGTCGGGGATGTGTGGCAATGGATCCTCCATGGCGTCCGGCACTACGTTGGGGAGGCGGCCGCCGCCGGCTTTTCGCTTGGACATTGGAGCACGCACAACCTAGGGAACAGATCGATCTATATATGTACACGCTTTTGTTTGTCATTCCTCGTGTGGGCACGGGCCACCGGGCACACGTATGCTCGGCTCGCACGGGTAGAACCGTAACAATACATGCAAGGCTTGGGTCAACAACCATTCGTGCTTATCGCACTCCATTTGTAGGATTAATATACTACTTTTTTAAAGAGAATGGATTAATATACTACTTGGAATTGAAAGTTTGATGATGAATTGATTAACCCTGTTAAAAGCATCTCCAAAGCGGACCCGCAAACCGCCTGCATCTGTCCGGACCGCGGAAGTCATCTAATGCGGGCCTTTATCGGTTTGCGGGGCGGTCCGGACGCGATTTCTCTCGCAAACCAGAGACGGAAGTGCGGGGGGTTTGCGGGAGTCCAGACACGCGAAATGTACAAATCCGACGCCCCGGCCCACCCAAAACCCTTCGCGGACCCTACGACTCCATCCTTCCCATTTTCTCTTCTTCCTTCTTTTTCTCTCACCTTCGTCGTCACTCCACCACCCCGGCCACCACGACACACCCCTGCCGAAACTCTACGTCTCTGTCACCTCCAGCGCTCGAGCAGGGCTCCACCCTGCTTCTCACCC
Organism: Triticum aestivum; assembly: GCF_018294505.1. Taxonomy (NCBI): domain Eukaryota; kingdom Viridiplantae; phylum Streptophyta; class Magnoliopsida; order Poales; family Poaceae; genus Triticum; species Triticum aestivum. The sequence continues at coordinate 578,983,186 of NC_057814.1, read as the reverse complement.
GTCTCCGTTAAACCTCTGTCCTCCGACCGGCCGCTAGGTACCATCCGCTACTGCTATCCTCACCATGCCCGACAAGTGTTCTATGAATTACCCAAGCTAGAAACAGTTGTCCCTTCTTCTTTCTAGCAATGGATTTCGATTTGGAGTACATATATGAGCAGTGTATTTAGTCGTCCGACGAGTCAACGACTCGTCGGACGAGGAGGAGTACTCCGATGAGACGGTGATGATGCAGGCGGTCCTTGAAGACGCGGAGCATGAGGAGGAGCATGTGTTGGGGAATGTAGTATTTCAAAAAAATTCCTATGATCACGCAAGATCTATCTAGGAGAAGCATAGCAACAAGCGGGGAGAGTGTGTCCACGTACCCTTGTAGACCGAAAGCGGAATCGTTAAGTAGCGTGGTTGATGTAGTCGAACGTCTTCGCGATCCAACCGATCAAGTACCGAACGCACGGCACCTCCGCGATCTGCACACGTTCAGCTCAGTGACGTCCCTCGAACTTCTAGATCCAGCTGAGGTCAAGGGAGAGTTTCGTCAGCAAGACAGCGTGTTGACGATGATGATGAAGTTACCAACGCAGGGCTTCGCCTAAGCACTGCGACAATATGACCGAGGTGGAAATATGTGGAGGGGGCACCGCACATGGCTAAGAATCAATTTCTGTGTCTATGGGGTGCCCCCCTCTCCCGTATATAAAGGAGTGGAGGAGAGGGAGGGCCGGCCTCCTAGGGCGCGCCCCAAGGGGGAATTCCTACTCCTACTAGGAGTAGGTTTCCCCCCTTTCCTAGTCCAACTAGGAGGGGGAAGGAAGGGGAAGAGGGGGAGAATGAAGGGGGGGCGGCCCCCCCAAACCCTACCCCAATTCGGATTGGGCCTAGGGGGCGGGCGCCACACCTGGCCGCCTCCTCCTCTCTTCCACTATGGCCCATTAAGGCCCATTAACTCCCCGGGGGGTTCCGGTAACCCCCCGGTACTCCGGTAAATGCCCGAATTCATCCGAAACCATTCCGGTATCCAAACATAACCTTACAATATACCAATCTTCATGTCTCGACCATTTCGAGACTCCTCGCCATGTCCGTGATCATATCCGGGACTCCAAACTACCTTCGGTACATCAAAACACATAAACTCATAATACCGATCGTCATCGAACGTTAAGCGTGCGGACCCTACGGGTTCGAGAACTATGTAGACATGACCGAGACTCATCTCCGGTCAATAACCAATAGCGGAACCTGGATGCTCATATTGGTTCCTACATATTCTACGAAGATCTTTATCGATCAAACCGCATAACAACATACGTTGTTCCCTTTGTCATCGATATGTTACTTGCCCGAGATTCGATCGTCTGTATCATCATACCTATTTCAATCTCGTTACCGGCAAGTCTCTTTACTTGTTCCGTAATGTATCATCCCGCAACTAACTCATTAGTCACATTCCTTGCAAGGCTTATAGTGATGTGCATTACCGAGAGGGCCCAGAGATACCTCTCCGATACACAGAGTGACAAATCCTAATCTCGATCTATGCCAACCCAACAAACACATTCGGAGACACCTGTAGAGCATATTTATAATCACCCAGTTACGTTCTGACGTTTGATAGCACACAAGGTGTTCCTCTGGTATGCGGGAGTTGCATAATCTCATAGTCAGAGGAACATGTATAAGTCATGAAGAAAGCAATAGCAATAAAACTCAATGATCATAATGCTAAGCTAACGGATGGGTCTTGTCCATCACATCATTCTCTAATGATGTGACCCCATTCTTCAAATGACAACACATGTCTATGGTCAGGAAACATAACCATCTTTGATTAACGAGCTAGTCAAGTACAGGCATACTAGGGACACTATGTTTTGTCTATGTATTCACATATGTACTAAGTTTCCGGTTAATACAATTCTAGCATGAATAATAAACATTTATCATGATATAAGGAAATATAAATAACAACTTTATTATTGGCTCTAGGGCATATTTCCTTCAGTCTCCCACTTGCACTAGAGTCAATAATCTAGTTCACATCACCATGTGATTTAACACCAATAGTTCACATCTTTATGTGATTAACACCCATAGTTCGCATCGCCATGTGACCAATACTCAAAAGTTTTACTAGAGTCAATAATCTAGTTCACATCGCTATGTGATTAACACCCAAGAGTAATAAGGTATGATCATGTTTTTCTTGTGAGAGAAATTTTAGTCTACGGGTCTGCAACATTCAGATCCGTATGTATTGTGCAAATTTCTATGTCTACAATACTCTGCACGGAGCTACTCTAGCTAATTGTTCCCACTTTCAATATGTATCTATTTCGAGACTTAGAGTCATCTAGATCGGTGTCAAAAGCTTGCATCCACGTAACACTTTACGACGAACTATTTTATCACCTCCATGACCGAGAAATATTTCCTTAGTCCTCTAAGGATAATTTTGACCGCTATCCAGTGATCTACTCCTAGATCACTATTGTACTCCCTTGCCAAAATCATGCTAAGGTATACAACAGGTCTGGTACACAACATAGCATACTTTATAGAACCTATGACTGAGGCATAGGGAATGACTTTTCATCCTCTTTCTATTTTATGTCCTGGTCGGGTTTTGAGTCTTTACTCAACTTCACACCTTGCAACACAGACAAGAACTCCTTCTTTGACCGTTCCATTTTAAACTACTTTAAAAATATTGTCAAGGTATGTACTCATTGAAAAATCTTATCAAGCGTCTTGATCTATCTCTATAGATCTTGATGCCCAATATGTAAGCAGCTTCACCGAGGTCTTTCATTAAAAACTTCTTATTCAAGTATCCTTTTATGCTATCCAGAAATTCAATATCATTTCCGATCAGCAATATGTCATCCACATATAATATCAGAAATCCTACAAAGCTCCCACTCACTTTCTTGTAAATACATGCTTCTCCAAAAGTCTGTAAAAAACCATATGCTTTGATCACACTATCAAAGTGTATATTCCAACTCCGAGATGCTTGCACCAGTCCATAAATGGATCGCTGGAGCTTGCACACTTTGTTAGCACCTTTTGGATCGACAAAACCTTTTGGTTGCATCATATACAACTCTTCTTTAAGATATCCATTAAGGAATGCAGTTTTGACATCCATTTGCCAAATTTCATAATCATAAAATGCGGCAATCGCTAACATGATTCAGACAGACTTTAAGCATCGATACGGGTGAGAAATTCTCATCGTAGTCAACACCTTGAACTTGTCGAAAACCTTTTGCCACAATTCGAGCTTTGTAGATAGTAACACTACTATTAGCGTCCGTCTACCTCTTAAAGATCCATTTATTCTCAATGGATCGCCGATCATCGGGCAAGTCAATCAAAGTCCATACTTTGTTCTTATACATGGATCCTATCTCAGATTTCATGGCCTCAAGCCATTTTGCGGAATCTGGGATTGATGACCCACAAGTATAGGGGATCTATCGTAGTCCTTTCGATAAGTAAGAGTGTCGAACCCAACGAGAGCAGAAGGAAATGATAAGCGGTTTTCAGCAAGGTATTCTTTGCAAGCACTGAAATTATCGGTAACAGATAGTTTTGTGATAAGGTAATTTGTAACGGGTAGCAAGTAATGAAAGTAAACAAGGTGCAGCAAGATGGCCCAATCCTTTTTGTAGCAAAGGACAAGCTTGGACAAACTCTTATATAGAGAAAAGCGCTCCCAAGGACACATGGGAATTATCGTCAAGCTAGTTTTCATCACGCTCATATGATTCGCGTTCGTTACTTTGATAATTTGGTATGTGGGTGGACCGGTGCTTAGGTGCTGCCCTTTCTTGGACAAGCATCCCACTTATGATTAACCCCTATTGCAAGCATCCACAACTACAAAAGAAGTATTAAGGTAAAGCTAACCATAGCATGAAACATATGGATCCAAATCAGCCCCTTACGAAGCAACTCATAAACTAGGGTTTAAGCTTCTGTCACTCTAGCAACCCATCATCTACTTATTACTTCCCAATGCCTTCCTCTAGGCCCAAACAATGGTGAAGTGTCATATAGTTGACTTCACATAACACCACTAGAGGAGAGACAACATACATCTCATCAAAATATCGAACGAATACCAAATTCACATGACTACTAATAGCAAGACTTCTCCCATGTCCTCAGGAACAAACGTAACTACTCAAAAATCATATTCATGTTCATAATCAGAGGGGTATTAATATGCATAAAGGATCTAAACATATGATCTTCCACCAAATCAACCAACTAGCATCAACTACAAGGAGTAATCAACACTACTAGCAACCCACAGGTACCAATCTGAGGCTTTGGGACAAAGATTGGATAGAGATGAACTAGGGTTTGAGAGGAGATGGTGCTGGTGAAGATGTTGGTGGAGATTGACCCCCTCCCGATGAGAGGATCATTGGTGATGACGATGGCGATGATTTCCCCCTCCCGGAGGGAAGTTTCCCCGGCAGAACAGCTCTGCCGAAGCCCTAGATTGGTTCCGCCTCGTGGCGGCGGAGTTTCTTCCCGAAAGCTTGCTTATGATTTTTTCCAGGGTAAAAGACTTCGTATAGTAGAGGATGGGCACCGGAGGCCTGCCAGGGGGTCCATGAGGCAGTGGGGCGCGCCCCCCACCCTCGTGGCCAGGGTGTGGGCCCCCTCTGGTGGATTCTTCCGCCAGTATTTTTTATTAATTCCAAAAATAACTTCCGTGAAGTTTCAGGACTTTTGGAGCTATGCAGAATAGGTCTCTAATATTTGCTCCTTTTCCAGGCCAGAATTCTAGCTGCCGGCATTCTCCCTCTTCATGTAAACCTTGTAAAATAAGAGAGAATAGGCATAAGTATTGTCACATAACGTGTAATAACAGCCCATAATGCAATAAATATTGATATAAAAGCATGATGCAAAATGGACGTATCAACTCCCCCAAGCTTAGACCTCGCTTGTCCTCAAGTGGAAGCCGATAACGATAAATATGTCCACATGTTTAGAGATAGAGGTGTCGATAAAATAAAATACGGACATGAGGGCATCATGATCATTCTTATAACAGCAACATATATGGATATTGTCATATGATTTCTTATGCTCAAGTAATAATCTTCACAATGTCAAGTATGAATCAAAAACTTCATTGAGAACCAACAAACTATAATCTCAGTCATTGAAGCAATTGCAATTTATCATAACATCGGAAAGAGTCAATATAAAAGCTTTTCGGCAAGTCCACATACTCAACTATCATTTAGTCTTTCACAATTGCTAACACTCACGCAATACTTATGGGTATGGAGTTTTAATCGGACACAGAGAAAGATAGGGGCTTATAGTGTTGCCTCCCAACCTTTTACCTCAAGGGTAATGTCAACAATAATAATTCATGCTAACTTACATCCAATTGAATATATATATCAGGATCTTTCCAACACAATGTGCTCGCCAAAGGATAAAATGGAAAAAGGAAAGGTGAAGATCACCATGACTCTTGCATAAGGTATAAGACAGAAGTAAAAGATAGGCCCTTCACAAAGGGAAACAGAGGTTGCCATGTGCTTTTATGGTTGGATGCACGAAATCTTAATGCAAAAGAACGTCACTTTATATTGCCACTTGTGATATGGACCTTTATTATGCAGTCCGTCGCTTTTATTGCTTCCATATCACAAGATCGTATAAAGTTTATTTTCTCCACACTAATAGATCATACATATTTAAAAAGCAATTTTTATTGCAAACACATGACAACTTACTTGAAGGATCTTACTCAATCCATAGGTAGATATGGTGGACTCTTATGGAAAAACTGGGTTTAAGGGTATTCGGAAGCACAAGTAGTATCTCTACTTGGTGCAAAGAATTTGGCTAGCATGAGAGGGAAAGGCAAGCTCAACATGTTGGATGATCCATGACAATATACTTTATTTCAGGTATAAGAAAACATAACCCATTACGTTGTCTTCCTTGTCCAACATCAACTCTTTAGCATGTCACATATTTTAATGAGAGCTCACAATCATAAAAGATGTCCAAGATAGTATATTTATATCTGAAAACCTCTCTTTCTTTATTATTTCCTATTAATTGCAACGATGACCAAAACTATGTTTGTCAACTTTCAAGAACTTTTATTCATCATACTCTTTATATGTGAAGTCATTACTCTCCATAAGATCAATATGATCTCTTTATTTCTTTTTATTCTTTCTTTTTCTTTAATTCCCTCACGATCATAGCAAGATAATCAAGACTTTGACTCAACACTAATCTTTATTATATATAGCTCACGGACTCGATTACATAGAAGGATCGAAAGGCAAAACTCAAAACTAAATCACACTAAAACTTTTATTCTACTAGATCAAGATATTACCAAAGGATCGAACTAAGAAAAATGTTAAAGATAGGAGTGTGATGGTGATACAATACCGGGGCACCTCCCCCAAGCTTGGCAGTTTCCAAGGGGAGTGCCCATACCCATGTGATTATATCCCTTTTGTTGGTGAAGGAGATGATGGAGTTAATTGTGCCTTCAGCTTTTTCATATTGTATTTGAGAAGAGCAATTTCCTCCTTTAAATCATCAACTCCCGTTTCCAGCTTCAAGACCTTGTCACATAAATCTCCCTTGCTTTTCTGCCGAAAATGAGAAGGAATAGATCCGTTGTTAGACAGTTTAGCCCTCTTAGGAAGACTAGACTTCTTGAACTTCACGTGCATATCCCCAGGTTGAGGGAGAGGGACATCCTCCTCCTCAGAACTTGAATCATTGATCCTCATCAAATGAGCATCCTCTTCATCATCCGTAGTTCGACCACAAGGAGATAGATCCCCATAGGTCTTTGGGTCAGCAACGAGGTGTGAGACATAGCTCTCTCCGTCGGAATCCTGAGATGACATCTTGCTCCAAACTTGCTACAGAAACAGCTCGAAACAAAAACAGAGGATATTTGCGTGGTACGGTGATCAAAACCTTCGGAAGATTATATAATTAATTTTTATCGACCAAAAGAAGTATCGTGCAAGAAAACAGAGTCTGGAGAGCACACGAGGTGCCCACGAGGCAGGGGGCACGCCCAGGGGGTAGGGCGCGCCCTCCATCCTCGTGGACGCCTCGTGTCCTTCCCGGACTACTTCTTATTTTCCTATTTTCTTAAATATTCCAAAACGGGGAAAAATTGCCATTAGAACTGTTTTGGAGTCGGTTTACTTACCGTACCACATACCTATTCCTTTTCGGAGTCTGAAACGTTCTGGAAAGTGTCTCTTATGTATTCCTCCGGGGTTACGGTTTCAATAAAATTAGTTTCAACATTTATAGGATTACCTGAGATATAATGTTTGATTCTTTGACCGTTCACCACCTTTGGATTTGTGCCTTCGAAGTTGTTGATTTTTATGGCACCGGAACGATAGACCTCCTCGATAACGTAAGGGCCTTCCCATTCAGAGAGAAGTTTTCCTGCAAAAAATCTTAAACGAGAGTTTAATAGCAACACATAATCACCTACATTCAACTCACGCTTTTGTATCCTTTTGTCATGCCATCTTTTAACTTTTTCTTTAAATAGTTTGGCATTCTCATAGGCTTGAGTTCTCCATTCATCAAGTGAGCTAATGTCAAATAACCTCTTCTCACCGGCAAGTTTGAAATCATAACTGAGCTCTTTAATGGCCCAATATGCCTTATGTTCTAGTTCGAGAGGTAAGTGACATGCTTTTCCATAAACCATTTTATACGGAGACATACCCATAGGATTTTTATATGCAGTTCTATAGGCCCATAATGCATCATCAAGTTTCTTAGACCAATTCTTTCTAGACTTATTAACAGTCTTTTGCAAAATTAATTTGAGCTCTCTGTTACTCAATTCTACTTGACCACTAGACTGTGGGTGATACGGAGATGCAATTATATGATTAACATCATACTTAGCAAACATTTTACGAAAGGCACCATGAATAAAATGTGAACCACCATCAGTCATTAAATATCTAGGGACTCCAAACCTCGGAAAAATAACTTCTTTAATCATCTTAATAGAGGAGTTGAGGTCGGTGGAGCTCCAGGGGGCCCACGAGACAGGGGGCGAGCCCAGGGGGTAGGCGCGCCCCCACACTCGTGGACAGGGTGTGGGCCCCCTGGTCTTGATTCTTTCGCCAGTATTTTTAATATATTCAAAAAATATTCTCCGTGAAGTTTCAGGTGATTCCGAGAATTTTTATTTCTGCACAAAAATAACACCGTGGCAATTCTGCTGAAAACAGCGTCAGTCCGGGTTAGTTCCATTCAAATCATGCAAGTTAGAGTCCAAAACAAGGGCAAAAATGTTTGGAAAAGTAGATACGATGGAGACGTATTAGACACCCCATTCCACCGGGCCATGAACATATTGAAATGACTCCCGGTGGGCACTCATACGTCGTATGGATGCGTGCACGGCGTCGGAGACGCCGCCACGTGGAAGAAGTACTACCGTAAGACCACGGAGGAGAGAAAGGAAAGACGGAGGTTAACTGAAGAAAACATTGACAAGAAGGTTGAGATTGCGGTTGAGAAGAAATCAGGTGAGACAATGAAACCAACGGTAGCTGCTGCAAAATGGGAGATGGCAGCTATCGTCACTTGTAGCAGGCAAAATCCAAATAAAGATGCAGCAGACTTTCCCCTTGCCGACTTCTTCAGGAGCAGCTCGACTAGCGTTGCACCAGCACCTGCTCCGGCACCTGCACCAGCACCTGCTCCTGCACCGACTCCCGCACCAGCTCCTACACCGACTCCCGCACCTGCTCATAGCAGCCCGTCCTCCGTCTCGGATGTGCTCGATGGTGCTTCGTCTTTGGCTGAGCTCAACGCCCTCACGGTACCTGTCACACCGGCCCTCTTCAATAAATGTATAATCTCCCATTTCCGTTGCCTTTTGGATGTCTCACGTCGCAGACATGTCTTTGGAGGCCGATGTAACCCCGTGCACCATATTGTACACCATCAGTGGCCAGAAGGTGGACGTGGGGAAGGCGACGACAATGAAGCCAAAGGAACAATTGTTCCACAGCCAGCCGATCCCCCGACATCTTCAAGGTCTCCGTGGCCAGTGTCAAACCGGGCCATGAGAATTTGGCTCCTCCGGTACTACTAGGGAGAGATGACGACCAAACCCCGCGGCGGCTTGGCAATTGCAAGAGGTGGGTCCTATTGTGGCCCAAGAGTCTGCTTCGTCTAGAGGCGGCCGGGAGCACACCCACGATCACGCAGCCTCAGCGAGGTATGAACATCAACACCCCACCTACCCAATTAGCATCGCATGTCATGCCGGGTGATAGCGGACGGGCCGAGGAAGAGGCTCCATTAGTCGCTGATGACGTCGCCGCCCTCGAAGAAGCAATGCATGATATCGATGCCATAGATGAGGATGAGGATGACAATGACACTCTACAGTATCTCAATACTGGCACCTATGACGACGGAGGATTGATGGCTCAGCAGTATGAGTACTCAGGGTTTGATAATCATGAGTCAGTTCCTGAATTGCCGCCTTCGGAGGGTGAACGTATTATAGACGACCTTCCAGTACCAAAGAAGCATAGGAAGAGAGCGAGGAAAGGCAACAATAAAGTTGCTGCCATGATCCAGCCGCCTCCGCAGCCTCGGGTTCAAGACCGTGCACCTGTCCCCGATGCGGCGAAATACCATATCCCCGGTAAACCAATCCTACCTAAGGCATCGGTAGATTCCATACACGGCAATCTAAGGAGACTTCATGACAATGTGCTGCGGAGAGAGAAAAGCCTAATCGCCTCGGAAAATCCAGGATACCCACTCTACGTGGTTAACGTGCCGCGGCAAAGGTCGTACGTCGACACATTCCCCATGGAGAAGTTCTTCCTTCGATTCGATTACATCTTCGACATGTTTCACTTGAAGAAGCTGGATTTTACGTTTGTCAGCCTTTTTGCCTTGTACATGAACTACATCATCGGGATTGAGCAGATACCTTATATCTGTGTCGCTGACCCGTACTTCATGCACGAGGGCTTCTTGGCAATCTACACAGAGCACCGTGAATACACGAGGGACTACATCGTCAATTTCATGGTCGCCAATAAGGACAAGGAGACGATTCTCGTGCCTTATCATCCCATGTAAGTCATCTGCGCGGATATCCTTCCTTCAATTTCAATCATTCATTTGCACGGTGGAGGCTAATTAATTTGAGGTGTACTTATTTTGCGCAGCCACGGGTGTGCCGTCCTCATCATCCTTTACCCCCGATACTCCCATGCTCTTTACATGGACTCGTCGAAGAACATGAACAAAAAGGATTACACCCACATCAAGTCTGTTCTCGATAGTGCTATCTTTTTCTATGGCATACGGGGTGGAGAGATCAAGACCAAGAAGGCAAGGAACGGCAGGCCCGCCTTCGGCAATAAGACCGACTTCTGCTGCATCCAGCAACCGAGTGATATTCTTAATGATGGATTATATGTCCTACACCTCATACTGGAGTACAGACGGGATCAGCAGAACCTTCGCATGTCACCTACATCCGGCGATGCCCATATTCTACAATGGGCAAAAAACGTAGGAGATATCCCGGATCATCGACTTCGAGCTGAGTACTATCACATCCAGCGTGAACTTGCCCAAATCATCATGAAGGAGGTCCTCGAAAAAACAGGGATGTTCTACGAGGAAGGGAAAATGTCGCGGGAAGACGTCCAAACACGCGTAGCCGCTCAGCGTCTCGACCTCAAGCCTTTCACTAAGCTCGAGGACTATCTCCCTGACTTGGATGGATGACACGACATGTTGGAGTGATTGTCGATATATGGCAATGTGTCTGTTTAGTCCATACTTTCTGAATGACGAAACTTTGAGTTATGCACGACGAAACTTTATTTGTGATGTAATTAAACCGTCCTCCTCAACTAGCGAAGATCACTCTAGTTAGGGCATTTTGGGTACGATGAACTTTGTTATTTATGCTTATGATATGTTGCTTCTATTTTTGCCAAGTCAATCTCTTTCTGTTGCTCAACTATATATGTTGCATATCATCGACCCATGTGACGATGCAGGTGCATAGATCACCGATGACGAAGAAGTGCTACGCCAGGAGTATACGATGAGTGGCCGGAGTGTCAGGCCCAGGTGTACCGGTTTCCAGTTTCGGAGCGACAGCCAACAGTTAGTTTAGGTTCATGCTAGTGCGAGAGAGGTATACGAACCGACGCCTCAAAGAAGTACTACACTATGTATGATGAGACATGTCATGTAACTTGTATGGCTATATCGTCATTATGATGTGATGACATGATTTGTGTTGGATGATATGATGAAACTATTTTATGTTATGATGAGCATATTGCATGTTTATGATATGATTAGAATACTGTATAAAACCTATACAAAAACATTGCAAATACGCAACAACAAAAAAGATATGAGAAAACATAGTAGTAGCGCTCTTTAGCGTTGGACAGGAAAACACTACTACTAAAGCACTTAGCAGTAGCGCTGGTATGGGAAGCGCTGCTGCTAAGTAGGTATAGTAGTAGTGAAGGAAATATGCCCTAGAGCCAATAATAAAGTTATTATTTATTTCCTTATTTCATGATAAATGTTTATTATTCATGCTAGAATTGTATTAACCGGAAACATAATACTTGTGTGAATACATAGACAAACAGAGTGTCACTAGTATGCCTCTACTTGAATAGCTCGTTGATCAAAGATGGTTATGTTTCCTACCCATAGACATGAGTTGTCCTTTGATTAACGGGATCACATCATTAGGAGAATGATGTGATTGACTTGACCCATTCCGTTAGCTTAGCACTTGATCGTTTAGTATGTTGCTATTGCTTTCTTCATGACTTATACATGTTCCTATGACTATGAGATTATGCAACTCCCGTTTACCGGAGGAACACTTTCTGTGCTACCAAACGTCACAACGTAACTGGGTGATTATAAAGGTGCTCTACAGGTGTCTCCGAAGGTACTTGTTGGGTTGGCGTATTTCGAGATTAGGATTTGTCACTCCAATTGTCGGAGAGGTATCTCTGGGCCCACTCGGTAATGCACATCACAATAAGCCTTGCAAGCATTGCAACTAATGAGTTAGTTCCGGGATGATGTATTACAGAACGAGTAAAGAGACTTGCCGGTAATGAGATTGAACTAGGTATTGAGATACCGACGATCGAATCTCGGGCAAGTAACATACCGATGACAAAGGGAACAACGTATGTTGTTATGCGGTTTGACCGATAAAGATCTAAGTAGAATATGTGGGAGCCGGTATGAGCATCCAGGAACCCCCCCGGGGGTTTAATGGGCCTTAGTGGAGAAGAGGAGGGGCGGCCAGGGCAGGCCGCGCGCCCCCTCCCCCTCTAGTCCGAATTGGACAAGGAGGGGGGGGGGGGCGGCGCCCCCCTTTCCTTCCTCTCTCCCTCCTCCTTCCCCCCTTCTCCTAATCCAACAAGGAAGGGAGGGAGTCCTACTCCCGGTGGGAGTAGGACTCCTCCTGGCGTGCCTCCTCCTGGTCGGCCGCCTCTCCCCCCTTGCTCCTTTATATACGGGGGCAGGGGGCACCCCATAGACACAACAATTGATCATTGATCTTTTAGCCGTGTGCGGTGCCCCCCTCCACCATAATCCACCTCGATAATATCGTAGCGGTGCTTAGGCGAAGCTCTGCGTCGATAGAACATCATAATCGTCACCACGTCGTCGTGCTGACGGAACTCTCCCTCAAAGCTCGGCTGGATCGGAGTTCGAGGGACGTCATCGAGCTGAACGTGTGCTGAACTCGGAGGTGCCGTGGTTTTGGTACTTGATCGGTCGGATCGTGAAGACGTACGACTACATCAACCGCGTTGTTCTAACGCTTCCGCTTTCGGTCTACGAGGGTACGTGGACAATTCTCTCCCCTCTCGTTGCTATGCATCACCATGATCTTGCGTGTGCGTAGGAATTTTTTTGAAATTACTACGTTCCCCAACAGTGGTATCTGAGCCTGGTTTTATGCGTAGATGTTATATGCACGAGTAGAACACAAGTGAGTTGTGGGCGATATAAGTCATACTGCTTACCAGCATGTCATACTTTGGTTCAGCGGTATTGTTGGATGAAGCGGCCTGGACCGACATTACGCGTACGCTTACGCGAGACTGGTTCTACCGACGTGCTTTGCACACAGGTTGCTGGCGGGTGTCAGTTTCTCCAATTTTAGTTGAACCGAGTGTGGCTACGCCCGGTCCTTGAGAAGGTTAAAACAGCACTAACTTGACAAACTATCATTGTGGTTTTGATGCGTAGGTAAGAACGGTTCTTGCTCAGCCCGTAGCAGCCACGTAAAACTTGCAACAACAAAGTAGAGGACGTCTAACTTGTTTTTGCAGGGCATGTTGTGATGTGATATGGTCAAGGCATGATGCTATATTTTATTGTATGAGATGATCATGTATTGTAACAGAGTTATCGGCAACTGGAAGAAGCCTTATGGTTGTCTCTTTATTGCATAAGATGCAAGCGCCAAATGATTGATTTACTTTATCGCTATGCGATAGCAATAGTTGCAAGAGCAATAGTTGGCGAGACGACCATGTGACGACACATTGATATAGATCAAGATGATGGAGATCATGGTGTCATGCCGGTGACGATGGAGATCATGACGATGCGTTGGAGATGGAGATCAAAGGCACAAGATGATGATGGTCATATCATGTCACATATCTGTTGGGGAACGTAGTAAAAAAATTCCTACGCACACGCAAGATCATGGTGATGCATAGCAACGAGAGGAGAGAGTGTTGTCCACGTACACTCGTAGACCGAAAGCGGAAGCGTTAGCACAACGCGGTTGATGTAGTCGTACGTCTTCACGATCCGACCGATCAAGTACCGAACGCACGGCACCTCCGAGTTCAGCACACGTTCAGCCCGATGACGTCCCTCGAACTCCGATCTAGCCGAGTGTTGAGGGAGAGTTTCGTCAGCACGACGGCGTGGTGACGATGATGATGTTCTACCGATGCAGGGCTTCGCCTAAGCACCGCTACAGTATTATCGAGGTGCACTATGGTGGGGGGGGGGGGGGCACCGCACACGGCTAAGAGATCCAAAGGATCAATTGTTGTGTCTCTGAGGTGCCCCCTGCCCCCGTATATAAAGGACCAAGGGGGGAGGCGGCCGGCCAAGGAGGAGGGCGCGCCAAGGGGGGAGTCCGACTCCCACTGGGAGTAGGACTCCTCCTTTCCTTGTTGGAGTAGGAGAGAAGGAAAGAGGGGGAGAGGGAGAAGGAAAAGGGGGCTGCACCCCTTGTCCAATTCGGACCAGAGGGGGGGTGCGCGCCTCCTTCCTTTTGGCCCCTCTCCTCTATTCCCGTATGGCCCAATAAGGCCCAATACTTCTCCCCGGCGAATTCCCGTAACTCTCCGGTACTCCGATAAATACCCGAATCACTCGGAACCTTTCCGAAGTCCGAATATAGTCGTCCAATATATCGATCTTTACGTCTCGGCCATTTCGAGACTCCCCGTCATGTCCCCGATCTCATCCGGGACTCCGAACTACCTTCGGTACATCAAAACACAAAAACTCATAATATAACCGTCATCGAACTTTAAGCGTGCGGACCCTACGGGTTCGAGAACAATGTAGACATGACCGAGACATGTCTCCGGTCAATAACAAATAGCGGAACCTGGATGCTCATATTGGCTCCCACATATTCTACGAAGATCTTTATCGGTCAGACCACATAACAACATACGTTGTTCCCTTTGTCATAGGTATGTTACTTGCCCGAGATTCGATCGTCGGTATCTCAATACCTAGTTCAATCTCGTTGCCGGCAAGTCTCTTTACTCGTTCCGTAATACATCATCCCACAACTAACTCATTAGTTGCAATGCTTGCAAGGCTTAAGTGATGTGCATTACCGAGAGGGCCCAGAGATACCTCTCCGACAATCGGAGTGACAAATCCTAATCTCGAAATACGCCAACCCAACAAGTACCTTCGGAGACACCTGTAGAGCACCTTTATAATCACCCAGTTACATTGTGACGTTTGGTAGCACACAAAGTGTTCCTCCGGTAAACGGGAGTTGCATAATCTCATAGTCACAGGAACATGTATAAGTCATGAAGAAAGCAATAGCAACATACTAAACGATCAAGTGCTAAGCTAACGGAATGGCTCAAGTCAATCATATCATTCTCCTAATGATGTGATCCCGTTAATCAAATGACAACTCATGTCTATGGCTAGGAAACTCAACCATCTTTGATTAACGAGCTAGTCAAGTAGAGGCATACTAGTGACACTATGTTTGTCTATGTATTCACACATGTATCAGGTTTCCGGTTAATACAATTCTAGCATGAATAATAAACATTTATCATGAAATAAGGAAATAAATAATAACTTCATTATTGCCTCTAGGGCATATTTCGTTCAATATTTTGATTGCATGTGATGTTTATCTTTTATACATCTTATTCTGCTTTGTTTGACGGTAGCATTATAAGATGATCTCTCACTAAATCTCAAGGTATAAGTGTTCTCCCTGA
>NC_057814.1:578360651-578367406 GCF_018294505.1 Triticum aestivum | reverse complement strand
GCCACTCCGAGATTAGGATTTGTCACTCCGATTGTCGGAGAGGTATCTCTGGGCCCACTCGGTAATGCACATCACTATAAGCCTTGCAAGCATTGTAACTAATGAGTTAGTCGCGGTATTTCGAGATTAGGATTTGTCACTCCGATTGTCGGAGAGGTATCTCTGGGCCCACTCGGTAATGCACATCACTATAAGCCTTGCAAGCATTGTAACTAATGAGTTAGTCGCGGGATGATGTATTACGGAACGAGTAAAGAGACTTGCCGGTAACGAGATTGAACTAGGTATTGAGATACTGACGATCGAATCTCGGGCAAGTAACATACCGATGATAAAGGGAATAACGTATGTTGTTATGCGGTTTGACCGATAAAGATCTTCGTAGAATATGTGGGAGCCAATATGAGCATCCAGGTTCCGCTATTGGTTATTGACCGGAGACATGTCTCGGTCATGTCTACATAGTTCTCGAACCCGTAGGGTCCGCACGCTTAAAGTTCGATGACAGTTATATTATGAGTTTATGTGTATTGATGTACCAAAGGTAGTTCGGAGTCCCGGATGTGATCACGGACATGACGAGGAGTCTCGAAATGGTCGAGACGTAAAGATCGATATATTGGACGACTATATTTGGACACCAGAATGGTTCCGGGTGAGATCGGGATAATACCGGAGCACCGGGAGGTTATCGGAACCCCCCGGGAGGTATATGGGCCTTAATGGGCTTTAGTGAAAAGGAGGGGAAAGGAGCAAGGGAGGGGGCGCCCCCCAAGCCCAATCTGAATTGGGAAGGGGGCCGGGCCCCCCTTTCCTTCCTCCCTCCTTCCTCTTCCTTCCCTCTCCCTCTCCAAATAGGAAAAGGAGGAGTCCTACTCCTGGTGGGAGTAGGACTCCCCCCTTGGGCGCGCCTCCTCCCCTTGGCCGGTCCTCTCCTCCCCTCCTTTATATACGGAGGAGGGGGCACCCCATAGACACAACAATTGATCCCTTGGATCTCTTAGCCGTGTGCGGTGCCCCCCTCCACCATAACCCACCTCGATAATATCGTAGCGGTGCTTAGGCGAAGCCCTACGTCGGTAGAACATCATCATCGTCACCATGCCGTCATGCTGATGGAACTCTCCCTCAAAGCTCGGCTGGATCGGAGTTCGATGGACGTCATCGAGTTGAACGTGTGCTGAACTCGGAGGTGCCGTGCGTTCGGTACTTGATCGGTCGGATCGTGAAGACGTACGACTACATCAACCGCGTTGTGCTAACGCTTCCGCTTTCGGTCTACGAGGGTACGTGGACACACTCTCCCCTCTCGTTGCTATGCATCACCATGATCTTGCGTGTGCGTAGGAATTTTTTAGAAATTACTACGTTCCCCAACAAAAATAAGCTTTGGCTCGGCTCATTCCTGCAACCCGCGGCGCGAGCGAGCGCACGCGTCGTGGCGAGGCGAGGCGTGGCGAGACGAGGTGGGCGGCGGAGGAGGATGAGCGTGTTTATACATCTCCTATTCCCAAGCTCCCAATAACAAGTGGTAGAACAACCTTATTATAAAGAGGCCTCACTCTTCTTACTATAGCAATATGGTACCAAACTTCCCCCCACTTGCCGTACACATGCATGGGCCTTAGAGATTAACCAGGGATTCTTGTCTTATATGGGCCTAAGCCCATCCATAATTCATCAATCCCCCACCAGATCTCGAGGCACATAAGTTTGCCAACTGTTCCAAACAATGTTTGATATACCAGTATTTTCAGTGGAGACTGTTAACTTGAACTTCCACCTAGAGCAATAGGATTAGACTTCTTCACAACTGAACAATGGACTATGCCTTGAATTGTCAGTTTGGTGTGCAGAAGTTTCGCCTATTGTCAGCTAATACGTGGCTGCCGAAGGCTAAACCCCATAGGTGGAGCTTATTAGTCATAGTTTGTACCTTCTTATGAGCTTCCTAGAGATCACCCAATCTCATAGACCGTGACCAGCAATCGGGCTCACATAGGTGTGTTCCTCCAAAGAATGCTCTATAGGTTAGCATCTTGCTTACATAAGCTTTGAAACACATTAAGACAAAAGTCAGCCTGCCTTACAGAATTGAGAGTATTATGCATCTCCAACGGAGTGGGTTAATTAAAGATACTCTCCTCAGTTGGCCGCTGGATTGTTTTCCCAGGTCCTAATTCACGGGATCTCCGATCACATAGGTTGGGTTACCCCCATGGCAACTTACGTGGGTCTCATACCCATCTCCATCGATGCATTTTCTATCACAATCCGTGATAGCCCTTTCGTAAAAGGGTCTGCCAAATTTTTAGCAGTCTGGATATAATCCAACGCTATCACTCTGGAGTTTCTTGATTTCTTGATAGATTTTAATCTTCTTCTTATATGCTTTGTGGATTTCATGTTGTCCTTTGAACTCTTAGCCTTGGCAATCACCGTTTGATTGTCACAGTTCATAAGGACAGCCGGGACTGGTCTATCAACCACCGACAAATCCATTAAAAACTCTTGAAGTCATTCTGCTTCGACACATGATGTGTCTAATGCTGTGAGTTCTGCTCCCATAGTCGATCTCGTTAAGATCGTCTTCTTGCAAGACTTCCAGGAAACAGCACCACCACCAAGTGTGAAGACATATCCACTTGTGGCTTTCATCTCATCAACATTGATCAGATATCCAATTTGAATCACTATACCCCTCAAGTACCGTCGGGTACCCAGAATAGTGAATTCCGTAGTTCACAGTACCTTGCAAGTAACACATCACTCTCTCAACAACATGCCAATGCACATCTCCCGGATTGGAAACAAACCGGCTTAGTTTGCACACAACAAATGAGATGTCAGGACGAGTAGCACAAGCTAGGTACATGAGTGAACCAACCACTTGAGAATATCTCAATTGATCTATAGCCATGCCTTTGAACTTTCGAATCCGCATGCTAGGATCCACTAGTAGAAAAAGGGTCAAATGTGAAGCACATTAGTGCCGGTTTGATTTTGAGCCGGCACTAATGTGTCCATTAGTGCCGGTTCCAATGGCTAGCCGGCCGCTCTCATTACTACCGGTTCGTGGCGAACCTTTAGCACTGGTTCATGCCACGAACCGGTACTAAAGTGAGTGGTGGCAGGATGTTGTTAGTCTGGGGCCCCTCCAGCACCTTTAGTACCGGTTCGTGTCACGAACCGGTACTAAAGGTCGTCCTACATAAACCCTTCGTCCACCCGAGCTCGATGTGTTCTTCCCCTTTCCCCTCTCCTCTCTGTTCTTCCCCTCTTCCTCTCGAGCTCATCACACATTTTGCCCAAAATTTGTCAAGATTTGAAGGCCCCCATCCATTCAAATGATCACAAAGGTTAGCAACTTCGTCCTTTCATCTCTCATTGCTAGATTAGCTCTTGCAATGCTTTATATAGTGATTAATTTGTGAGTTTAGTAATTTGGGAGGAATTATATGTGCTAGTATTTGATTTATATGCAATTTGAGGTCAAAAATAACACTTAGTTTGCATATGTAGGTGTGGTTTACTTAGTGCCTTCTAAATCTCCGTCGTAACCATCGTCGATCGCCCGCACCGTCCCGTCGCTGGCAGCACCTTGTGGTGAGCCTCTTGTTCATGAATGTTTTATATAAAAAATTGATGTTTGTGTGATTTGGATATATAGTTACTCGTATAATTATCTTACCCGTACATTGTTTGTTATACATAGTGCCATGGTTTTGATATCCGTCCCCGTCGCCCTCGTCCTTGTTATGATTCGGATGTGGTATATTCTCTTTTAAAACTAGTTGTTGCATTTCGTGTTTATGACAAATTATGCCCAACAAGTTGACATAGATATTTTTATCTAGGAGGTATGTGAACCGGAAATTCCAACCGACCCTATTGTCGAGAGGTTAATTTAGTTGAAAGAGAAAATGAGTATTTGAAAGAAAAATTGAAAAGAATTGAGGGGGAGAAGATGGAATTGGAGTTGCATGTTGCCGATGTCGTCGATGATCACAAGATCAAGATTGAGAAAATGCGCTTGAAGATTAGAAAGATTAGAAAATATGCCATTAATAGTGAGGCTTGGTATCATTTTGCTGTTGGATCAATTGTTACCTTAGTTGCGATCTTGATCACATTTGTTGTTGCATTTAAATGCTTTAGCTAGAGAGTTACTTGTTTGTTGCATTTAAGTGTTGTATGAACTTTATGTCTGAACTTGTATCAATTTGGTCTTTCGGTGTTGTGTAATGAAGATGAGCCGACAATGGATGTACGATGACCGATGCTCTCCCGAGTTCATTAATGGCGTGGATACTTTCTGCTTGTGGCTGAGGCAAACAAGTGGGCGGTTGGTTTTATGCCTTGTCCATGTGCTGGCTGTAAGAATGATCACAATTACTCTACATCAAGAACCATTCACGTTCACCTGTTTGAGTCCAGTTTCATGCCCCACTATAATGTTTAGACCAAGCATGGAGAAAGAGGGGTTATGATGGAAGACAATGAAGAAGAAGAGGACGACGACAACTATCCTGGCCATGGGTTCCCTGAATACGATGATACAACAATGGGGGAAGAAGTTGAGCCGGCAAATGCGGGAAGAAGCTGAAGAAGAGGCATCAGATGAGCCCGCTGATGATCTAGGTCGGGCCATTGCCTATGCAAAGAGAAATTGCGCAAGTGATTTGGAGAAGAAGAAGTTGCAGCGCATGTTAGAGGAAGCATCTCCAAGGGCCATGAAAATGAGGAGGTCATTGAGTTTTGTATTGACTTTATTCCTGAACTTAAGCCGATTGGTGTTCCTAAATCGCGGCATAAGGGCAGACTGGATGGAAAAGGCACGCTAGGAGGGGATCAAATGATATGTATGGACGGACATTCTCTCACTGAAGCACACTACACAGTTCTACAGAATTCTGCCTTGGTGGCTCCGTATATGGACGAACACAAGAATTTTCTACGCTCCAAACACCCGAAGCGGTCTGATGACTGGATTACACGTGAACAAACGAGGACTTTCGCCGGCTGGTTCCAGACACGTACCATGCATGACGCCTCTATTGAAGATGACCTGTACTCGCTGTCCCAGTTACCATCTTCGAATATAATGACTTTCAAAGGGTACGAGATAAATGGGAATACATTTTACATGATCGCCCAAGATAAGAAGAGCGCCAACCAAAACAGTGGTGTCTGCTTTGATGCAGCAACCAAGACGGGAAAGGAAACATATTATGGTTACATAGAGGACATATGGGAACTTGACTATGGACGTGGTTTGAAGGTCCCTTTGTTTCGGTGCAAATGGGTCAATATGACACGAGGCGGGGTAACGGAAGACCTGCAGTACGGAATGACAACAGTGGATCTCAACAATCTTGCGTATGCAGAAGAACATGTCTACCAAGCCGAGAAAAAGAAAAGATAAGGAAGCGAATGCATCATACGATGAGCCAAAGCGCCACATAGTTCTTTCTGGGAAGAGAAACATCGTGGGAGTGGATGACAAGACAGACATGTCAGAAGATTATGAAAAGTTTGATGCAATTGCTCCATTCACAGTGAATATTGACCCGAGCATCCAGTTAAATGATGAAGATTTTCCATGGTTACGGCACAAAGGGACACACGCGAAGAAAAAGTTTCACACCCAAAGATCTGGGATGTGATCGGCTTCACTATCATCACTTTCTTCTGTGTTTCACACCCAGGAGGGAATCTCTGTAATAGTTAGGGTAGTTATGTGTTTTGGCATTTGAAACGCGAAGA
The DNA here is from genome assembly GCF_018294505.1 of Triticum aestivum. Lineage (NCBI taxonomy): Eukaryota > Viridiplantae > Streptophyta > Magnoliopsida > Poales > Poaceae > Triticum > Triticum aestivum. The sequence continues at coordinate 578,361,640 of NC_057814.1, read as the reverse complement.
AATTTTATGTGCAAACAAATTCTTTCATGCATTTACTGATTTTTTCAGCTAAATGACCCTGAAATTGAAAAACACTTCAAATGAACTCAGAAAAGGTTGAAAGTTGGCATGGTATCATAATTTCACCCACATAACATGTGCAAAAAAGTACAGAGGGTTACCACAAAAACTGGGTGCACTTCGTGTACAAAATGGACAATCTCTTTCGAAGTATCAGGGTTTCAGACGAAAACTCATCTGTTACAAAGGCATTTCATTTTTAAATAACCTAAACATTACCAAATTGAATATAATGATAAAACACACTAATATTAAACATAAGAAAAAAGAATCACTGAAAAATCTATTTTCAAAGTTAAGTTATTCACAAACTAGTGATTCACACAAATTTCAAATAATTCAAAATTTAAACTATTCAAATTTGAAAACTACCGGCACTAACAGAAAGTTTGTAATTTTTGTACCTAAAGCAAAAATATTCACAAAGAAACTCTAAATACAGCAAAAAACAACTCAAAAATAAATAAAACAAAAATAAATAAAGCAAACAAATAAGAAAATAAAAAAGCCCGCCTACTGCGCCACAGCGGCCTGCATACGACTAAAAACCCAACGTGTTGTTAGGCTAGGATGCAGGCCCGCAAAGGCCCAGTCGGCCCACAGGGCAGCACGGAACAGATAGGCCCAGTAGGGCTGCTTTGGAGAGGAGCTCGAGAGAGCTACCGCACTGGGGCTTATAAACCAGTGCGGACGCCCCTCGCCTAGCGAGGTGGGACTAAACTTGTCGCACCGCACCTGCGCCAGCGCACCCTTTAGTACCGGGTCGTGGCTCCAGCTGGTATTAAAGGGGGGGGGGTCTTTAGTACCGGTTGGAGCCACCACCTGGTACTAAAGGGGGTGCGCTTCCCGCCGCTTCGCCTGGCCAAAACAGACCTTTAGTACCGGTTGGTGGCTCCAACCGGTACTAAAGGGGGGGTTCTATATAAGAA
>NC_057814.1:578337409-578360260 GCF_018294505.1 Triticum aestivum | reverse complement strand
CCATCCCCGTCGTCACCACCCGTCGCCGTCCCCGCCGCCGCCCCCGTCGCCTCGCCTCGCCGGTGAGCTCCTGCTCCGGCCGCCATGTCCACACACACACACACATTGTTCTTTAGTTTTTTACTTATAAATTTTAGTTATATAATTTTTTCTATTTTTTATTTATAGAAATATTAGAAATGTTATAATTTTTTTCTTCTGTTTTTTAGTTATAGAAATGTTAGCAATTTTTCTGTTTTTTAGTTATAGAAATATTAGAAATGTTATAGAAATGTTAGTTATATAGAAATTTTAGAATTAGTTTTAGCTAGATGAATTAGATTAATGTCAAATTGTTAGACGATGATCGATGTTTTTTTAGTTTCTTATAATTTTAGTTATAGAAAAATTTAGAATTTGCATATAGAATTTTAGTTATCACAATCCAATCATTTAAAAAATGTTACTTTTTGCGGGCATATAGTATTTGTTCTCGACGATGCCCGGCCCGCATCCTCGCCGTCGACCCATTCGCGACGACGTCCGGCTGACCCATGTCCGGGACTGGGCTCCGCCGGGCTGGCACTGGGAGGTGCTACCTGCAGGGGCGCGCCGCTTGGTGAGGAACCCGACCTCTGGTCCCGTCGTCGACCCTGATCTCCTTTGGTGGCGTTCGCGTGGGCCACATTCGGTGCAGAGGGAGCCGGCCCCGCCGGAGGTGGTGCGTCGCCGTGTCAGGGAGGAGGACGAGCACGTCCATCGCTACATGGCTGCTATGGACGTCAGGTTCTCCAATACCTGGCAGGTTCTTTGGGCAGATGACCAGAGATATGATCCTGTGATGGTTCCTTCTCTTCGGGTGTCCACCGCCCGCGCCCCAGGAACCGCGAGTGGCCTAGATTCTTCTGTAGTATTCGATCTTTATTAGCTACCTAGCCAGTGATGTATTCGATATATAATATTCGAGATGATGTATTCGAGATTATATATATTATTAGAGACGATGTACTCGAGGTTATATATTATTCGAGATGATGTATTCGAGATTATATATTATTCGAGACGATGTATTCGAGATTATATATTATTCGAGACGATGCATATTATGTACTATATGATTCAGTTTTTCTTTATTGATTGCATCCATGCATTGTAATTTGAATACTAAATTGTTTTATATTTCTTCTGGATTAGTTAAATAAAAGCTATGGCGGACAATACCGGCAGAGAGGGAGAAGAGGCCCTGTTCGAGATCATACGCAGCCCTCACAGGCCAGATGATCTGAATGAAGCAGATGACGGCTCCCAATATCTGAACAATACCGGGGAGGGTGATGATAAGATATTCGATCTCGACGACCGAGCTGATGAAGTCATGAACTATGATTATGATGACGCCGACAATGTTGATCTTGAAATAACAAAGACTACCGACGAGGTATATTTATATAAGCAGGCATCTGGTGATCATCACATGTTTTTTTTGATTTGAAGATATATTAACGAATCAATCTTTCTTCTTTCAGCCCTCCGGATCGAGCAAATCTGCTTCTACCGACAGCAAGACAAAGCGAGGCCCGGGCAAAAAGTTGAAGGAGGGTGTAAAGTACAACATCGATTCCATCAAAGTTAATGGCGAACCCCTCATGCCTAAGAACATTGCGAACAAGTTCGTTCGTCAGTGCGGAGTTCTTGTGAAGGACCAACTCCTGATCTCCATTCAAGAATGGAAAGATCCAAAAACTAAACGTCCAGATGTTACTTGGGTAGACGACAGAGCAAAAGAAAAGCTTTGGGAATCTCTGATGGAACATTTCACCCTACCAGATCATTTCACTGATGCAGATGTGCAGAAAGTCAAGGACGCTGCTCTTAGGAAGATGACAATTGCATTCCACACCCACAAGAAAACTGTATGGGCCAACTACGTCACTGCAGAAAGGAAGACTCCATAATTCAAGGGAACACTGGAGAAGCAAAGAGAACACTGGCCCGCTTTCGTGAAATTCAAGGAATCAGAATTATCTAAGGAATGGTCGAGAAAAAACAAGGCCAATGCCGCAAAAAAGACGCAGTTCCATAGGCTGGGGCCAGGTGGCTACGCGGTGGCAATGCCTAAGTGGGATAAGTCTGAGCAAGAGATGGTGGATGCAGGGGTCACTCCAGTTACTAGGAGCTGGCCCCCCAGGTGCAGAACTTGGTTCTATGCGCATGGGGGGGGGGGGGCGTTGGACCCGAAGACAGGCCTGGTTTCGAAGAAGGCAAGTCTAAAAGGAGGTGAACAAAAGTTACTTGACGCAATAGAAGATGCTCGAAAGGGGGTGTTCACGCCCAACAGAGAGAACGACGAGCTTACGCGCGCCCTGGGAAATCCTGAACACCCGGGAAGAACACGAGGCAAGGGCGTTATTCCCTGGTATGAGGGCTTTTCGGAATGGAACGACGACTACAGGTGCCGTGCAAGAAAGAAGATGGAGGAGGAGAAGAAGAGGAAGCTGTAGGAGGAGCAAAGGAAGCAGGAAGCAGAACGCCTTCAAGGCCTAGAAGCAATGCACGCAGACTTGGCACTCAAATTCCAGCGGCAGTAGCAGCAGATCGACTCACTTAGCCAGGAAAGGGGGTCTCAGCAGCGGCAGCAGCTAGCGAATGATCCAGCATTGGATAGCACCATCCCATCCATGCCGAGAAGCAGCGTTGGTTCCGCCCCGGGCGACGCACTGCTGGATAGATACCCTGTGGATGACATCATAGAGAACACTAACTGTGAGCTACACTTCAAAATGAAGAACATATCCATGAAGGTGGCGGACGCCGTTGCTTTTACAAATCCCCCCGAAGCAACCTTCCATTGCAACCCGATTCCAGCGGGCTATGCTCATGTCTTGGTTGATGAGGTGGTGGACCAATATTCGGGGCTAGAGCTTGACATTCCAGGAGGTGACGACGAGCACACACTGGGAGAGGCCATACATCGTATCATCCTATGGAGAAAGGTTTGCATCATCTTTCGAAGTCCGCCGACACCGCGTCAGCCGACTCCTCCTCGAAGTCCGCCACCGAGTTAGCAGACTCCCGCTCCTCCAAGTCCACGAACGCGTGAGTCGACTCCTCCTCGAAGTCTGCCACCGTGTCAGCAGACTCCCGCTCCTCCAAGTCCACGAATGCGTGAGCCGACTCCTCCTCGAAGTCCGCCACCATGTCAGCACACTCCCGCTCCTCCAAGTCCACCAATGCGTGAGCAGACTCCTGCTCCAACTCAGCCACGTCAGCCGTCTCCGCCGCCTCAGCAATCGCGGAAGAGAGCCGCCGCAGCTATGGTGCTAGCGGTACGAGTCGAGGTAGTACAGGAGGTACAGGCGGAGGCAAGCGATATAAATATGGTCCAAGCCTCGCTCCTCTTCCCCAGAGGCCTTACGACATGACCGAGGAGCAAAACGCAGCCATAGTGCAGGCCCAACTGGACGCCCATTTTGGACCGAAACCGGCACCGCCGCCAAGGGAGAAAGTGCCTGAGGAAAAGATTGACCACTTCATTCGTATGGCTAGACCACCAGCTCCCAAGCCTGTTGACTCAGACTATGAGCGCCAAATCAGGAAGGCACATTGAGCACGACTGCAAAAGGAAGCGAGCTCAAGCTCGAGCCAACAAGCAGCTGGCAAAAAATGCGGGAATACCGTTCCCCAGCTGGGAGAACAGGCGGTGCAATCGACCCCCCCCGCTTGTTGTGCCAACAACACATGAGATTACGCGCATCCTATATTATTGTGGGCAAACCGTTCCCCAGCTGGACAATCTGGTAATAACCGAGGAGCATATAAGCCAGGCTAAAATGCTCGGTATTGATGTCTACTACGCAACCTTCTTCTTATAGACGTTGTTGGGCCTCCAAGTGCAGAGGTTTGTAGGACAGTAGCAAATTTCCCTCAAGTGGATGACCTAAGGTTTATCAATCCGTGGGTGGCGTAGGTTGAAGATGGTCTCTCTCAAGCAACCCTGCAACCAAATAACAAAGAGTCTCTTGTGTCCCCAACACACCCAATACAATGGTAAATTGTATAGGTGCACTAGTTCGGCGAAGAGATGGTGATACAAGTGAAGGAAATATGCCCTAGAGGCAATAATAAAGTTATTATTTATTTCCTTATATCATGATAAATGTTTATTATTCATGCTAGAATTGTATTAACCGGAAACATAATACATGTGTGAATACATAGACAAACAGAGTGTCACTAGTATGCCTCTACTTGACTAGCTCGTTAATCAAAGATGGTTATGTTTCCTAGCCATAGACATAAGTTGTCATTTGATTAACGAGATCACATCATTAGGAGAATGGCGTGATTGACTTGACCCATTCTGTTAGCTTAGCACCCGATCGTTTAGTATGTTGCTATTGCTTTCTTCATGACTTATACATGTTCCTCTGACTATGAGATTATGCAACTCCCGTTTACCGGAGGAACACTTTGTGTGCTACCAAACGTCACAACGTAAATGGGTGATTATAAAGGTTCTCTACAGGTGTCTCCAAAGGTACTTGTTGGGTTGGCGTATTTCGAGATTAGGATTTGTCACTCCGATTGTCGGAGAGGTATCTCTGGGCCCACTCGGTAATGCACATCACTATAAGCCTTGCAAGCATTGTGACTAATAAGTTAGTTGCGGGATGATGTGTTACGGAACGAGTAAAGAGACTTGCTGGTAACGAGATTGAACTAGGTATCGAGATACCGACGATCGAATCTCGGGCAAGTAACATACTGATGACAAAGGGAACAACGTATGTTGTTATGCGGTCTGACCGATAAAGATCTTCGTAGAATATGTGGGAGCCAATATGGGCATCCAGGTCCCGCTATTGGTTATTGACCGGAGACGTGTCTCGGTCACGTCTACATAGTTCTCGAACCTGTAGGGTCCGCACGCTTAAAGTTACGATGACAGTTTTATTATGAGTTTATGTATGTTGATGTACCGAAGGAGTTCGGAGTCCCGGATGAGATCGGGGACATGACGAGGAGTCTCGAAATGGTCGAGACGTAAAGATCGATATATTGGACGACTATATTCGGACTTCGGAAAGGTTCCGAGTGATTCGGGTATTTTTCGGAGTACCGGAGAGTTACGGGAATACGTATTGGGCCTTATTGGGCCATACGGGAAAGAAGAAAAAGGGCCTCAAGGGTGGCCGCACCCCTCCCCTTGGTCTGGTCCGAATTGGACTAGGGAAGGGGGGCGCCCCCTTCCTTCCTTCTCTTTTTCCCTTCCTCTTTTCCTATTCCATATGGGAGGTGGAATCCTACTAGGACTAGGTAGTCCTAGTAGGACTCCACACTTGGTGCGCCCCCTCCTAGGGCCGGCCTCCTCCTCCCTTGCTCCTTTATACACGGGGGCAGGGGGGCACCCCAGAGACACAACAATTGATCCTTGAGATCTTTTAGCCGTGTGCGGTGCCCCCCTCCACCAAATTACACCTCGATAATATCATTGCGGAGCTTAGGCGAAGCCCTGCGTCGGTAGAACATCATCATCGTCACCACGCCGTCATGCTGACGAAACTCTCCCTCAACACTCGGCTGGGTCGGAGTTCGAGGGACGTCATCGAGCTGAACGTGTGTAGAACTTGGAGGTGCTGTGCGTTCGGTACTTGATCGGTCGGATCGTGAAGACGTACGACTACATCAACCGCGTTGTGATAACGCTTCCGCTATCGGTCTACGAGGGTACGTGGACAACACTCTCCCCTCTCGTTGCTATGCATCACCATGATCTTGCGTGTGCGTAGGAAATTTTTTAAAATTACTTCCCCAACAACAAGTGCAATATGGATGGTAGATATAGGTTTTTGTAATATGAAAATATAAAAACAGCAAGGTAACTAATGATAAAAGTGAGCGTAAACGGTATTGCAATGCTAGGAAACAAGGCCTAGGGTTCATACTTTCACTAGTGCAAGTTCTCTCAACAATAATAACATAATTGGATCATATAAATATCCCTCAACATGCAACAAAGAGTCACTCCAAAGTCACTAATAGCGGAGAACAAACGAAGAGATTATTGTAGGGTACGAAACCACCTCAAAGTTATTCTTTCCGATCAATCCATTGGGCTATTCCTATAAGTGTCACAAACAGCCCTAGAGTTCGTAGTAAAATAACACCTTAAGATACAAATCAACCAAAACCCTAATGTCACCTAGATACTCCAATGTCACCTCAAGTATCCGTGGGTATGATTATACGATATGCATCACACAATCTCAGATTCATCTATTCAACCAACACAAAGTACTTCAAACAGTGCCCCAAAGTTTCTACCGGAGAGTCAAGACGAAAACGTGTGCCAACCCCTATGCATAGGTTCATGGGCGAAACCCGCAAGTTGATCACCAAAACATACATCAAGTGGATCAATAGAATACCCCATTGTCACCACGGGTATCCCACGCAAGACATACATCAAGTGTTCTCAAATCCTTAAAGACTCAATCCGATAAGATAACTTCAAAGGGGAAACTCAATCCATTACAAGAGAGTAGAGGGGGAGAAACATCATAAGATCCAACTGCAATAGCAAAGCTCGCGATACATCAAGATCGTATCACCTCAAGAACACGAGAGAGAGAGAGAGATCAAACACATAGCTACTGGTACATACCCTCAGCCCCGAGGGTGAACTACTCCCTCCTCGTCATGGAGAGCGCCGGGATGATGAAGATGGCCACCGGTGAGGGTTCCCCCCTCCAGCAGGGTGCCGGAACAGGGTCCCGATTGGTTTTTGGTGGCTACAGAGGCTTGCGGCGGCGGAATTCCCGATCTATTCTCTTTCCGAAGGTTTTAGGGTATATGGATATATATAGGCGAAAGAAGTTAGTCAGGGGAGCCACGAGGGGCCCACGAGGGTGGAGGGCGCGCCCAGGGGGGTGGGCACGCCCCCTGCCTCGTGCCTTCCTTGTTGCTTCCCTTACGTACACTCCAAGTCTTCTGGATTGCTTCCATTCCAAAAATAACTCCCCCGAAGGTTTCATTCCGTTTGGACTCCGTTTGATATTCCTTTTCTGCGAAACACTGAAACAAGGGAAAAACCGAAACTGGCACTGGGCTCTGGGTTAATAGGTTAGTCCCAAAAATAATATAAAAGTGTTTAATAAAGCCCATAAACATCCAAAACAGATAATATAATAGCATGGAACAATAAAAAATTATAGATACGTTGGAGACGTATCAGGTATCAGTGTTGGACAACTCCTCGAGATCGAGCCCATGTCTCCACTTAGAGAGGAGGAAATAAAACGGAAATATGTCCGCGACCAACCTTTGGTCGAGCCCGAGCAGGTCAAGAACCTCCCAACGAGAATGTATGAATTGCATCAATGGTACATGAACATTACCAAGATTTCCAATCGAGAGTCCCTCATGGTGAATGTCAAGGAGGAGCATTACTTCCATGAGAAAGCTCTGTCCGTTGAGTATACAGAATTGTTTCAGTTATTCAATCAAGACGCACTCGACAAATCTATCGTCAGTTGCTATTGTCTATAAGTGGTTTCTTTCTGTAATTTAAGTCTCAAGCTAGCTGTATTGATCATTTTGATCAATCATTACCTGTAATTATCCTCACTATATTCTTTTCTGTGGTATTATGCAGGATGAAGATGTATGAAATGAAAAAATCTGGACGCTATGGCATTGGGTTCATTGACCCAAATACCGTTAATGAACACACATGGAAAATTCCAAGTTGTCGAGCAAGTTTAGAGGAAAGCATGCTAGAGTTCTTCAAGCGCCTCAATACCAATGAAGATATACTACTTCCTTACAACTTCCTCTGAGTCACACTGTCTCTTATGCTACAAATTCTGTTTTTGCTTACTAGTTAGCTAGATGTTAATAATTAAGTGTATAGGGTTTAGGGTAGTTGATTAGTGTTGTGCACATGCCCGCTTAATTAAGACATGCAAACGTGTGCGCATGCAGTTACCACTGGATCTTGTTAGTCATTAAAGTTGATAAAGGAATAGTTGAAGTACTGGACTCACTACTTAAGGAAGAAAGTGACTTCGCCATCTTGAAGGGGATAGTCGACATGTAATTTCAATCATTATTAACTATATCTTGGCCTATTTAATTAGTTCGTCATTTCCTGATATCAACTATTTAATAACCCCTTTATTCATTTTCTTTGCTAGCGGGCAAGGCTTGGGCAAAGTTCATCAAGGTGACTCCAGGCAACTGGAAAAAGCTGTATTGGTGGCGACCCAAGGTAAGTAATTAAGTAGTACTAGCTAGCTAGCTACCATCCCTTTAATTCTTGTTTCAATACCATTAATTAATTATCATGCTTGATTAATTATTATCTGATTAAATTCTATTCTCGTAAAGGCCCTGAAGCAGACGTCGGGGACTGAATTGTGTGCATACTACGTTTGCGAGAACATTCGCATGATGGCGTCCGAAAGGAGCAGATCTGATAGACAGCAATGGGTACGTTTGCCAGAACACTATTCACAACTCTGACATGATTGTCGATATCTAGTCACACAACTAATACACATGCATATTGATCTCCTTCTTAACAGTTCAAAGACGTGCGGGACCAGCTCCTACCAACAGAGCGCATACAAGCACTTCAAGAGGAAATAGCGGGATTTTTGCTCGACCAGGTCATAGATCCCAAAGGAGAATACTATTACCCGCTACCGCCCCCATGAACCACTTGTCATCGTGCTCCGAAGGCACCAAGGCAACATGTAGGAGAAATTGTATATATAGATACATGTGTATGTGTGAATAATTAATGGTGGTTGTGAGACATTCGATGATATATATATATATATATGATCGGTTCGACGAGAAACTCTATTTATATATATGCATAACGTGTACAATATGTAGTATCGTAAAATACCAGCAAACAAAAAAGAATTAAATGGAAAACACAAAATTAAAGGAAAAATAAAAAATAAAACCAATACCCCCCCAAACATTTAGTACCGGTTGGTGTTACGAACCGGTACTAATGGTCTACCCGTACCCGGGCATGATGACACTTTAGCGCCGGTTCATGCCGAACCGGTACTAAAGGGGGGGGCTTTAGTCCCCACTCTTTAGTGCCGGTTGTAGAACTGACACTAACACTACTAGGGAAAAGCCTATACACAGAATCTTACCAGCAACGCGCTTTAAAATAAGGTGCTGCTGCTAACTAGCAGTAGCGCGTGCGCACAAAACTCGCTGCTGAAATAAGTGTATCAGTAGCGCGCCCGGTCTAAGACGCGCTACTGCTATAATTGCCACGACGCTACCGCGAGGCTAGTTCTAGCAGCACCACGTTAATACGAAGAGCGCTACTGCTACGGATCATAGCAATTGCACATTTGCACAATAACCGCTACTGCTAAGTTTACTACAAAAATTTAGTCCCACCTCGCTCCGTGAAGAGAGTTTGTACCACCTTAAATATGTTACTTCTCAAACTTTCACAAGCACTTGGTCTTCATTGAACTCTATGTGTATAATTTGTGGCTGCAATATGAGTCTTCACCAGTTCCTAAACTGGTGAGGACTCATATTGACAAATCAGATTGTACACAAAAAGATCATTGATGATCAATGTATTTTTGATGTCTATTTTTACATGCTGACACATAGCAGTAGCGCGTTCTTTGTGAAAGGCGCTACTGCTAGGTCGTTTAGCAGTAGCGCCTTTTGTTATAGCGCGCTACTGCTAAGCCATTCCATCCCCCCCCACTCTCCTCTATCCGATCCACTCACACTCACACTGCTCACTGGATCTCCCCCTCAACCCCCCACGCCGGTCCTCCCCCGTCGCCCCTCCTCCGATCTGCGCCGCCGTCACCTCCTCCTCCTCGCTGGACTCGATACCGGCCTCCTCCTCCGTCCTCCCTCCAGTCGCCGCTGGCCGGCCCCTCCTCGCTCCGCCTTCCTCCTCCGTCCTCCCTCCACTCGCCGCCGGCCGGCCCCTCCTCGCTCCATCTTCCTCCTCCGTCCTACTCTCTTCTCCCTCCTCGAGTCACCCCTCCTTCTCCCTCCTCCCTCCTCCATCCACAACCCCTCCTCCCTACTACATTTTGATTTAGTAGGCTAGTTGATTTAGAACATTTTGATTTAGTTGATTTATTAGGCTAGTTGATTTAGAACATTTTGATTTAGTTGATTTGGTAGGCTAGTTGATTTAGTTGATTTAGAACATTTTGATTTAGTTGATTTAGTATGCTAGTGGATTTAGTAGGCTAGTTGATTTAGTATGCACCATTTTATGTTATTTTTTCTGTACATGGATAGGTAGATGCTTTTTTTGTAATAAGTTATTTTTTGGCAAAATGTAGGTGCCAATTTAGTTAAATTTGCCACTTGTTATTTGAATCAATTATCTTAGGCAATAGGGGCCAAATGAGATGAAATGTCTTGGTAGGTGGTACCCTTATTTGGTAGATATTTGTGAAAAGTTTTTTCGGCAATAGGTGCCACCGAAATGCTTTGTCCATAAAATTGCTTCTCGCGGAAGAACCAAAAATATCACATGCTACTGTGTTTTCTTTCCTGTGAAGTGAATCGTTAATCCTTTGCTCATATTGCTTTAGGAAAATGGCGCCACCACCACCACCACTATGTCGACTGTGCAAGTCAAGGTGCGCCAGAAGCCTTGCAACTAGCAAGCTGTTCGGCATCTACTTCCAGCCGAGTTTTCGTCATGCGGCGGTAAGAAATTAGATGAAATGTAACAACTATTTTATTTTTAGTGTTGGCATTACTTCTTTGTGTCATTTTGCTTTTTTTACACAGATTGTCCCATGCAATGTGAGGTTGAAATTCAACAAGCTGACAGGAGACACTGTGACATTTGAGGCTCCTGGGGGGCCGTACACTATGGAGGTCGAGAAAGGACACAATATGTCGCAGATTGGAGGAGATGGATGGGCCCGTTTCCTTGCCCGCATGCGTCTTACTGGTGGTGAGTTGATCAGCTTCTCCTTCAGAGCAGGAAGACCCAAGCTGGTTGTCATTTATCTCAACCTGGTGGAAGATGATGAAGATGACGAAGATGATGAAGATAATGAGGACCCACTCGATGAAGATGATGAGAACCCACTTCATGAAGCCATCGTAGCTCAAAGAATAGGCTGAGCGAGGAGGAGGTGTGCAACCTATGTGACATAATTCCGCCACGTGATGACTTTGTCGGGGTGCCATTCGTGACCCGCCTGACAAGTACCATGGCCGGTCGGCATGAAATGGTATGTTATACGCACTGACTGTAGTAATTTGATGATATATATATATATATGCTTTATTGTTATACTTACAAATGCAAATTATCCGATGATATGCTTAGTGAATCCGATGATATGCTTAGTGTAGAGTCCAATGATATGCTTTGTGGAATCTAGTTGATGATATGCTTTAGTGTAGAGTTTGATCACATGCTTATTAGTGTAGAATCCAAGGAACTATTAATAGTGTAGATAATCCATATATACTTATTAGTAGAATTCATGATTAGTTAGTACAAATGCGTAGTACTGTGTCTTTTGATAGTGTAGAAATCTAGACTTAATAGAAATATATTTGCAAGAGTATGTGCGAGGCTATTTATTAATTGATATGTTTTTCTTATTCAGAAATTGCCAAAGAACCTATCTGTGAGTTGTGGTATCGAGCCTGATGAAGAAGGCTCAGCTGGACTACGCCTTACCGCAAGGGGCTCCGTCACCACCTGTACTTACCGCATGGACACAGACGGTCGCACACACTTAAACTCGGTTGGGTGGAAGAGATTCCTTGTTGGCAAGAATCTTCGTGTTGGACAGGCCATCCTAATTACTATCAGGAACACCCACCGCCCAGGCTTGAGGATGATGATCGTCGTCGATATCATCTAGAACTACATATGTGTGTGTGGCTATATCATCTAGAACTACATATGATGATCATCGTCGATATCATGTAGAACTACATATGATGATCATCGTCGATATCATGTAGAACTACATATGATGATCGTCGTCGATTTCACCTTGTACTGCTTGAGGATGCATGTTGAGTATATATGAAATTGTTATCTAGTACTCCCTCCGTTCCAAATTACTCGTCGTGGTTTGAACTAAAACAACGACGAGTAATTTGGAACCGAGGGAGTACTACCTAGTACCTATAATGCTCTATGAAATTGATATCTAGTAGTACCTAGTAGCTGGAAATTGCAGTTTATTGAAGCTAAAACGGGGTAGGAAGCGGGGGGAAATGATGAAAGATATAGCAGTAGCGTGGGGCCAGGAAATCGCTACAGCTAATTAATAGTAGGGCGCTCCGGAAACGCGCTGCTGATATAGTCCATAGTAGTACCGCGGTACAGACCGCGCTACTACTAACAATTAGCTGTAGCGCCTTATTGGTAGCGCGGCTGCCCGCGCTGCTGATAGCCTCAAAACCCGTGCAACTACTAGGGTTTTCCCTAGTAGTGTAAAGGCCCTTACGAACCGGCGCTAAAGCGCGATTCTGCACTAGTGATCATATGGTGTTGTAGAAGGCTTGCAGTCTGAATATCCAAAACGGCTCAAAATCTTCTCAACATAGTGGGACTGCAAAAGTGTAATTCCACCCTCAGTATCTCTTAGTAGATTGATGTTCAAGATAACATTAGCCACATCAGCCACGCCCAGGTATTTCATCTCAAAGTTATGAGATAGAAAAGCCTTGACCTCCTTAATGACTTTGAGGTGGGTCCCAAATATCAGTATGTCATCGACATACACAGTATTACTCCTTCGCCCCCCACCATAGCGATAGTATACACATTTGTCAGCTTCATTAACAACAAAGCTAGTAGATGTCAGAGTTGTATTAAAATTATCATGCCATTGCTTAGGCGCTTGTTTCAGGCCATAAAAAGATTTCACTAGCTTGCACACCTTTCTTTCATGACCATTTACTACAAAGTCATCTGGCTGTTGCATGTAAATTTCCTTGTCTGGCTCTCTGTTAAGGAAAGCCGTCTTAACGTCCATCTAATGAACAAGAAGACCATGCGAGGCAGCCAAAGCGAGTAACACTCGAATGGTTGTCAGTCTAGCCACAGGTGAGTAAGTATCGAAGAAATCCTCTTCTTCTTTCTGGGTATAACCCTTGGCCACAAGCCTAGCCTTGTACTTCTCAACAGTACCATCGGGCCTAAGCTTCCTTTTGAACACCCACTTACATCCCAATGGTTGGCAACCATAAGGACGATCAGTGATCTCCCATGTCCCGTTAGCCATGATGGAATCCATCTTGCTACGGACCGCATCCTTCCAGTACTCGGATCCGGAGATGCATAAGCTTGTGAAATGGAACTAGGAGTGTCGTCATCCACGAGGTACACGAGGAAATCATCACCAAAAGATTTTGCGGTCCTTTGTCTCTTGCTCCTAACAGGAGATTCCTCGTCATCCTCTAATGAACTTTCATCACTTTTCTATTCATAATGTTCCATCGGAATGGCAGGTTCAGGAGTCTCATCAGATTCCAGTCTAGAAGTGCTTTGCATATCTCCCATGGGGAAAATATCCTCAAAGAATGTAGCATCCTTAGACTCTATGATTGTACCAACCTTCTGGTCAGGTACCTCGGATTTCACTACTAGAAATCTATAGCCAAAGCTATTCTCAGCGTAGCCCAAATTAACACAGTCCACGGTCTTTCGTCCAACCTTACGCTTTTTGGGGATCGACACATTGATTTTCGCTAAACAGCCCCAAGTGCGCAAGTAAGAGAGTGTAGTTCTTTTCTTTTCCCATTGCTCACAGGGAGTAGTCTCATTATCCTTTGCGGGAATTTTATTTAGGACATGACATGCTGTCAATACAGCCTCCCCCACCATGCCTTGGATAAACCCGATGTATCTAACATTGCGTTAACCAAATCTGTTAGAGTACGGTTTTTTCGTTCGGCAACCCCATTTGATTGGGGTGAATAGGGATGCGTCCTCTCATGAATAATACCATGTTCCGAACAGAATAAATCGAACTCACTAGAAAAGTACTCTCCACCATGATCAGACCAGACTCATTTTATTTTCTTCTCAAGTTGGTTCTCAACTTCTGCCTTATAGATTTTAAAGTAGTGTAGAGCCTCATCTTTTGTATTTAACAAATACACATAACAGAATCTAGTGGAATCATCAATTAAAGTCATGAAGTATTTTTTCCACCTTTAGTCAACACACCATTCATCTCGCACAGATCTGAATGTATGAGCTCTAATGGTGCCAGGTGTCTCTCTTTCGCAGGATTGTGAGGCTTACGAGGTTGCTTAGCTTGCACACACGCGTGGTACTTAGAGCTTTTGGCTAAAATGAACTTCGGGATTAAATCCATGTTAGCTAGCCGCATCATACAACCGAAATTTATGTGACAAAGACATGAATGCCAAACCTCAGATTCGTTCACATTAGAATGAATAGAAATCCTCCAAGGAAAGGCGGAACAAACCACCACAATCATATCCTTTTCCAACAAATAGTCCATACCGAGATACGACTACTTTGTTGGACTCAAATACTAACTTAAACCCTTCTTTACATAGAAGGGAGCCACTAACGAGATTCTTCTTGATGGCGGGGACATGCTGCACGTTCTTCAGTTGCACAATCTTTCCCAAAGTAAACTTCAGATCTGTCGTGCCAACACCATGAACAGAAGCTGCGAGCCATTCCCCATCAGGACGGAACAATCTCGTGCGAATTGGTAAGAAGAAAACAAAGACACATCAGAGCACACATGAATATTGGCCCCAGTGTCAGCCCACCAATCGGTGGACTGACAAACTGAAAGTACGGTAAACAGATTACCATACCCAGATGCCCCATCATTGTTGCTCAGAGTGACATTGACAGACTTGGCGTCCTGTCATGGCTTCTTGTATTTGTTTGGGCACTTGTTTGCCCAATGTTCCTCTGAACCACAAGTAAAGCAGCCATCTCTCCTTTTGTCTTTCTTCTTACCCTTCTTCTTAAAGGTAGTATTCTGCTGGACAGAGTTCTTTCCCTTGAACTTGTGGAAGTTCTTCTGCACCACATTGGCGCTAGAAGAACCCTCTGCCCCTTTCACGTGTGAGTCCTTTGCTCTCGAGTTCTGCTCAACACTTTGATGACCGATGACATCCTCAACAGAGAATTCACGTCTCAAGTGCTTGAGAGAAGTAGCAAAGTTCCTCCATCCAGGAGGGAGTTTTGCAATAATGCAACCCGCTACAAACTTGTCTGGTAACTCACACTTCAGGAGCTCCAGCTCCTTAGCGATGCATTGTATCTCATGGGCATGGTCCAATACAGAACGGTTATCAACCATTTTGTAATCATGGAGCTGATCCATAGCATACAACCCACTTCCAGCATCCGTTGCGCCGAACTTAGTTTCGAGAGCATCCCACAAATTCTTAGCAACGCGCATATAGAGATATGCGTCCACAAGCTTGTCTCCGATCATAGTAAGAAAAAATCCCACAAATATGGTGGTTGCCTCCCTAAACGCATTCTTCTGTTCAGGAGCAATCGTTACCGTGGGAGACACACCACCAACCCAGAACACGTTCATTGCTGTCAGCCACAAGGTGGTCCTCGTATGCCAACGCTTAAAATGCATTCCAGTAAACTTTTCCGGTTTCAGAGTAGCGGCGAAGCCATGAGTCGAAAAGTGCCTAAAATAAGGTTTTTGGATTGTCGGAAATATTAGCACTTTTCCAACTAATCTAATCCACAACTAAGCAGTAAACATGGCAAATACGGTATGGTCTCATACCGATACCTAAGCATGTGAGCACGTACAATACATAGAACCGAAACAACTATGAACAACATATATACGACTAGCACATATACGAGTAAACGAGGGATGAACAGATCATACCCTCCGGTTGGCCAGGCCAATGCGGCAGCGGCAGCAGCAGCCTCGGTGTCGTCCGTGGCCTTCTTCTTGGCGGTGGTGTCTTCGACCATGGTGTCGATGCAGGGGAAGTAGTGGAGGCAGAGGCGGACAGTGACGGGGACGGGTCGAGAGCAGTTGCGTCGAGACGCTCCCCAAAAACCTTATTGTCGTTCTCCCGGGCAGGATCTCGAACGACAGGGTTCCAGAGGCACCTGCTCTCCCGACCAACCGTGCATGCGATCGTCGGGATGGGATCGCTGGAAGCAGCACAGAGAGAGGAACAGTAGATGACGGCTAGGGTTGTGCGAGAGGGAGTGAGTGAAGTGAGTTAGGGTTCACTCCACTGGCCAGCGCCTTCTTATATAGGCCGTCGGGTAGATGGGCCTGGGCTCAGGTCCACGACCGATTCCACGAACAGCCCACGGTCCAACGTCTCGGACAGTGGCACTCCCGTAAGTGACTCATTAATTAATCCACGATTAATTAACCATTCCTGACCGACAAAAATAAGCTTCAGCTCGGCTCATTCCCACAACCCGCGGCGCACGCGCGTCGTGACGAGGCGAGGCGTGGCGAGGGGGGCGGCGGAGGAGGAGGAGGAGCGTGCGTGTACAACTCCTATTCCCAAGCTCCCAATAGCAAGTGGTATAACAGCCCTTATAAAGAGGTCTCACTCTTCTTACTGTAGCAGTATGGTACTAAACTTCCCACCACTTGCCGTACACATGCATGAGCCTTAGAGATTGACCAGGGATTATTGTCTTATATGGGCCTAAGCCCATCCATAATCCATCATCTCCGACTCTCAAATCACACGCAATCGTTCGGACTGCGCGGTCCAAACGTCTTGAGTCATCCAGCGCGGGTCTGTATCGGTCCGTCGAGTGGTTCAGACTTACTTTTTCCTGCATATCCAAGACAAAGTGACAACAGGCACATAGGACTCCGACACCCCGGCCCACCCAAAACCCTTCCCGGACCCCGCACCTCCATCCTACCATTTTCTCTCCTTCGTCTTTCTCTCTTGCCTTCACCACCGCTCCACACCCCTGTCGGAACTCGACGAGTCCTTCACCTCGAACGGTACACCCGAGCTCCACGCCGCTTCTCCTCCGCCACTGTTCCACACTTCTCCTTCGACCGTCACGCGAGTACCATCGGCTCCTACGATGCTCACCATGCCTGATAACTGTTCGGTGAATTTCCCAAGCTAAATGTTTTTGTTCCTTCTTCTTTAAAGCAGTGGATTCGGATATGGACTACATATACGAGAGCTATGTTGAGTTGTCAGACAGGGGACTAGATGGATGAGACAACGATGAAGCAGGTGGTCCTTACAGACGCGGAGCGTGCGGAGGAGCATGTTCTCAATTTCAAGGGATCAATCAAGGGTCATCTAGTGCTCAGCCGCAATCTGGTGCGCGGGCATTTGACGGTGATGGGCGATTACTTTGCTCCCGATGCCCTCTTCGGTGACAACTTTTGCCGACGCTTTCGGATGTGTAAGAATGTCTTCGATCGTCTCTAACACGGCGTCCAACAGTTGTGGAGTCGTCCAACGGCAGCCTGGGCGGTCAATTGAACTGCATCGTCGAATTGTTGTTGCTACTAGCCACAAAGAAACGCAATGTACTTGAGATACCTATCTGGCCTGATAATTCGACCGTGCAATCGATCCATGGGTTCAAATCCAACGGAGCCGGCGCACAATTGCCAGGGAATGCAGGGCTTGAACTGGTGCCATTGTTTCTCCTTCTCATTGATCAACGACGTTTATCCATTTTCCTCTCCATTTTTGAACACCACTTAGAATCGTCAACATGGTAGGAACCATAAGGCCTTGTACAAAGCTAGGTGCTTAGGGGGTGCTTAGAAAAATAAATCAGATTTTTTTGAAGCACCAGTACCTATTTTTATAGAAGAGGCACCTAATTAAGCGTCTACCATGTATAAATAAGAAACGGTACTTAAGAAAAACCTGATTTATTTCTCTAAGCACCTCTCCTAATCACCTTGCATTGTACAAGGCCTAACAAGCCGGGATAATCAAACACTTTACTAAATGTTGGGAGCAAATAACATTTAATCCGTGTCACTCCTTTGAAGAAACATAATGTTGAGTTGGCATGTGTAATACATCTATATCACAGAGAGATTAGGCGCACCACAATAGTTATAGGATACTCCCGGTCCATCCCGGAGATACAAGTGATTCTCCTAGTAAAAGTCAAGCATGCCAAAGGAACAACCGGCAACACTATTGATTATAAAAGGCTCCATGTACAAATACCAACACAAAACATACGGCTCAAACAACTTTTACTGCACGTACATCAAAGTATTGCACAAGGAAAGACAATCGACAACACTATGCGGCGATGGCAAGACCCTACGCGGCCAGTTTAGGGACTTGTCCCAGATGATGTAGTTATTGGGTTTGGCCCTTCGATGTGGAACATAATAGGCCTCAACATTCTCGTGGATTCTCTCTTCGAAATCAAAGCTCAAGTAGACAGTGCTACCCTTGATAAAGGGGGAAACCCTTGTGCACGCTGAAAAACAGAAACGTTTACCCAGAAAAAGAGCCCGGCGGTTGAATCCCTTGACCGGAAATAGCATTTCTACTCCGGTGCTCCCCCCTGGCTGAACGCGAGTGGGAAAAACACAAGGACGGTCCAGATGCCTCGATGGCGGTTCGTAACGAGGGGCACAATGGTCATTTCAGGTGGGCGTAGAGCTCGCGTAGACCAGTCGTAGAGCTCGCGTAGACCAGTCGTAGAGCCCTGTATGAGCCCGCGCCGGCCCGTGTACTATTGTACGCCGGGCGTGTACGTGTATTATACGCTGGCGGTTGCGTTTCCCCGCGGTCGTGCGCGTGCACGTGTACGTGGATAGTTTCCAAAAAAAGCCCCTAGTAAAAGAGGAGGGGAACGGGCACCGGCCGCATCGCCCACCCCATTTCCCCCAAATCACCTCCCTCTCCCTCCTCTCTCCTCTGCCTCATCGTCTCCCTCACCGGCCACCCCACCTACTCGCTCACCACTACCGCCTCCCTCTCTTCTCCTGCTTGCTTCTGGCTCGGATGGAGCAAGGCCGTGGCGAAGCCGCCGTCGCGGACGGAGATCTGGAGAAGACGAGCGCGGAGACCATGGCAGATGCCGTGCAGACCCTCACCGGCGGTGCGGGTGCAGGAGGTGCTGCATCCCCACGCGCTGGATCGGTCGCTGCGGCAGCAGATCTGGAGGAGAAGAAGGTGGCCGTGGCGGACTCAGCCGTGCCGGAGCTTGGCGTGACAGCGTCGAGCGGCCCGTCTGATGGACCTGCGGAGGCCGGCGGAGAGCACATGGACCTGCAGGTAATCCTTGCCAGCAGTCCCCTCCTTTGCTAGTTACCCCCGTTAAGCAGTAGATTTAGGTGTTAGGGTTTTTTGTTGTTGCTAGTTGCTGCATCCCCTTTTGAAATTAGAGTTTTTAGATGTTTGATTGATTTATAGTGAAGGTTAAGTTTGGATTCTGTGATTGAATCATCCAGTAGATCAAGTAGTTAGAGTTTCTTAATGAGATGTTTAGTTGGGGATTTTGTTATTGGATTCAATTAGAGCCACTGATATGTAGAATCTGTGATTGAATCACATCCAGTAGATGTAGTAGTTAGGGTTTTTTAATTAGATGTTTAGTTAGGGATTTTTTGTATTGGATTCAATTAGAGCCACTGATATGTAGAATCTGTGATTGAATCACATCCAGTAGATGTAGTAGTTAGGGTTTTCTAATTAGATGTTTAGTTAGGGATTTTTTGTATTGGATTCAATTAGAGCCACTGATATGTAGAATCGGTGATTGAATCCAGTAGGTGTAGTAGTTAGGGTTTTTTAATTAGATGTTTAGTTAGGGTTTTCTTGTATTGGATTCATTTATAACCAGTTATATGTAGGATCTATGATTGAATCATCCAGTAGATGTAGTAGTTATGGTTTTTTAATTAGTTGATTAGTTAAGGTTTATTTGTATTGGATTCATTTATAGCCAGTTATATATAGATTCTGTGATTGAATGATGTAGTAGATGTACTAGTTAGTGTTTTTTAATTAGATGTTTAGTTAGGTTTCTTTTGTATTGGTTTCATTTATAGCCAGATATAAATGTAATTAAATTGTGTGACTGAATCATGCAGTAGAAGTAAGAGTTATGATATTTTAATTAGATGTATGAGTTAGTGTTATTTGTACTGGATTCATTTATATCCAATGATATATGTAAGTAAACTTTGTGATTCAATGATCTAGTGGATCTAGGAGTTAGTGTTTTTTAATTAGATGCTGGAGTTAGGGTATTTCAATTAGATGTAGGAGTTAGGCTTCACCATTTCACTCATTCTGACATATGAGTGCTCATTAAGAACTGCTCAGAACTAAATATTTATTAATATTTAGAAATGAAATGAGAACCTGATATATTTGTGAAGTTATATACAAAGGTCCTATTTGCATTGTCTGTGAAAAACTGCTATTTCATTGGTTAATAAGAGAGGAATGATATTGATTTATACCTTCATATGCATGTTCAAAAGTAAAATCTGGATTGGTATGTCCATATGAATGAACTTGTATGTTCATAACCCTATTGTTTAGTATCTATATAGCTTCATATATAGTCTATGAATTAGTTGTTGAAATGTACATACCATGTGTAACCTGTGCACCTTTTCAATATAGTTAGGAGCTTTCCATCATTATGCAAAAACAACTTGTTTGTAATGACATTATTTGAACTGCAATTCAATTCCTTGTAAATGATTTGCGTGGTTGACAATATAGCAGAAGGAGGATCTTGTTGGCAACAAGAAGAAGTGGGACTCATCTGGGTACTACCCATATGACGGTGATGAAGATGAGCCGTACGAGGTAAGGCCTAGTTGAAATGTTATTTGTACATTGAGTTAGTGTTAGATGTTTATATTATTTGAATGCATAATGTATTAATGTCAGTCATTAATGTGTGCACTATGAATCTGGAGATGATGTGGTCGAGGGGAACGTCGAGTCCTTTGAAGAGAAGGTGGTGGAGAAGATCAGGGCCCAAGGATCTGGTATGTACTACAACTGGAGGACGGACAAGTTTCGCTGCCCCTACTGCAGCAGGCCCAAGCCTAGGTCTGGGTTACTGGAGCATCTGATGGAACATTGTCGGGCTACATCGATCAGCAGTGATGAGTACAAGATCATGGTTCAGCATTCTGCCCTCCTGAAGGTCCTGAGAAACCCTAACATCTAGTCCTACATCATGCTGATCATCAGAAGCTGGAAGCCCTACTCATCATCAGTAGATTTGATGATGTTTTACTTTTGGAAAGCTGCATCTGGGTCTGAACTACTAATATAATGTAATGTATTATGTGTCTGAACTGGATCTGTTGTTAACTGGCTGTTACCTGTGGTGGTAATCTAGAATGCTATCTATATATGCGTGGCCTTAACTTTAATGGTGGTGAATGCTTTCGTTATGTTTAGTTGTTGTTTCGATGCTGCAATGATCACAAATGGCGCTTCAGTGTTGCTTCAGACATGCTGCAACACCTTGTCTATGCTATGGGCAAGTGCAACATGCTGTGCCCATGTGCAAATCATACCAACTTTAGAATCTGGCAATGTTCCAAATTAGCTGTCATGAATTATAGTACATGGGGTTTAGTAAAGTTACTGATAATTGTTCATCCTCACACATTCCATCAATGCATAATTTGAATAAGCAAAAAGATCAAATGTTCCATCATTTGAACATATGTTGCAATAACAGAGCAAATATTCCATCATCAATGTGTGAAGGAATTAAAATGTAAATTTAGAAGAGTACTGTAATACTCGTTAAAAATAGTGTGTGCAAAAAATGGAATTTGAAATAAGATGTACTTTATTTTTTAATAAAGTCATATTACCCTACTTATTAGAATTTTGAAAATGTCACTTATTTATAAGAAAAGAAATTATAAATATTCAAAAAGACGTGTTTGATAAAAATACCTTTTGATTTTTTTGTATGTTATTATTTGAGGCGTCATATAGTTTTTATGTTATTTTTTGAGTGGTCAGGTAATTTTTATGTAAACAAAAGGAAAAGGAAAAAATAAGCAAAAGGAAAAGCATGGGCTAGCCTAGCCATCTTGGAAACCTAGCTTGATAAATTAAAAAAAATTCAAAAAAGAGGGCATTAAAAAATAAACAAATATAAGAGGGCACTAAAAAATAAACAAATATAAGAGGGCATTATAAATTTAAAAAAATTCAGAAAAATACAAAGAAAATATAAGAGGGCATTATCAATTTCAAAGAAAATATAAGAGGGCATTATATACAAATATAAGAGGGCATTAGAAATTTCAAATAAAATTTGAAAAAAAATATTTTACTACGAGGGCATTATAAATTAAAAAAATTAAAAAAATTATAAAACCTTGGAAACCTTGGGTGATTTGGAGGTGGTCGAAAAATGCCCGCATTCCGGAGGGACCATTTGGTGTAACTAAAGCCAGTTTTTGAACAAAGGTGATTTTTGCACCACCTCCAAATCACCCAAATTTTCTTGTACATGGTGACCCACATGTGTCAAACATGGCTATGAAAGAAAAATTGGAAAAAATATATTTTATAATGCCCCCTTGAGGTATAGACCGATGTTTTGATCAGTCAGTCTAGAGGGCATTATAAATAAATAAAAAATTCAAAAAAATATTAAACCTTGGAAACCTAGCTTTGTTTGTGCAAGAGATCATGTGTGCCAAAATTGAGGTGATTTGGAGGTGGTCGAAGAAATGCCCGCATTCCGTAGAGACCATTTTCTTGTACATGGTGACCCACATGTGCCAAACATGGCTATGAAAAAAAATTGGAAAAAATATATTTTTACAATGCCCCCTTGAGGTATAGACCGATGTTTTGAGCAGTCAG